>NC_080175.1:89747292-89839792 GCF_950295315.1 Erinaceus europaeus | reverse complement strand
GAAGCCTGGCCAGCATCCTGATGGCATCTTGAACCTGGGGGCTGAAAAGAGAGTTAACATACAAAGCCAAACAAATTGTTAAAGAATCATGGACCCAAACGATGGAATAATGGAGATAAAGTATTGGGGGGTACTCACTGCAAACTCTAGTGTACTACTGCTTTCAGGTATATATTTGCCCTGGTTTATGGATATGTGTGGACATATGCTCTATCTCCTGGAACCTGATCTTGTATCTAGGTTTTGGGACTTTGTTAGGAAGTGAACCACCTGGGATGGAATTAGAGAATACTATGAAAGGAAAGGTCTCACCCAAGTGATGAAGCTGAAGGGTTGTGTGGACCTGAAGTCTCTGGACACAGTGTGAAGTGAAGCATGCTGGGGTGGCACTCATTGTGTTGATTAGGTTGCGATCAGAGAATGCAATATTATTTGATAAGAATTGGGAGAAGCATATGGGAAAGTGGGCCCTACCCTAGGGTCCCAGGAGTGGGGGAAGTTTAGGCTCTATAGTGGAAATGTGAGGTTCCTGCTGTCTTAGGGTTCAAGAAGACCCTTCCTTCCTTCCTTCCTTCCTTCCTTCCTTCCTTCCTTCCTTCCTTTCTTTCTTTCTTTCTTTCTTTCTTTCTTTCTTTCTTTCTTTCTTTCTTTCTTTCTTTCTCTCCACATCACAGCTTGTTCATTTCCAGAAGGCAGCTAAAACTTCTCTATGAGCTGAGCACTCACATCATATGCACTTGAACACTTTTACATTAAAAAATACAGGATTCTTTCTAGATGGAGAAAAAAAAAACAGATTTCAATGAGAATTATTCTGGTTTTTGTTCCTTGCTTTGTTAACCTAGGAACACTACTCACAATTTCTTTCTGAGATTTAATGTTCTAATATATAAAGCTGGAATTATCTCCTCACTATGCATGAACTAGATTCTGAGACTCTCAGTGACTGAATCTAAAGATTACTAAGCCCTGTGTATACTGGTTTTTCTTATACAAACGAATGCAGAGGCGTCACATTTGCACTTGTTTATTTATTTTTTGTATTGTTTTTGTTTGTTATAATTGCCACCAATTATATATTGCTGGGGCTTGTAAGCAAATGAAGTAAGCAAATGTTATTATATGTTGGAATTAAAGCTATGTGAATGTGCTCCTCTAGGTCCCTCAAATATCTTTTTGCATATAATACTTTTGGATCCTGGCTGACAAAGGGTAAATAAAATAAAATAAAAAGCAAAGTTGAGAGTTGAGGATAAGCGATGACTGTATTCTGTAGTATTTTTTAAAAATATATTTATTTATTTCCATTTTTATTGCCCTTGTTATTTTTTATTGTTGTTGTTGTTTATGTAGTCATTGTTGGATAGCACAGAGAGAAATGGAGAGAGGAGAGACAGAGACAGGGAGAGAAAGATAGAAACCTGCAGACCTGTGAAGTGACCCTCCCTATAGGTGGGGAGCCTGGGGCTTGAACCTGTATCCTCACACCAGTCCTGGCTCTTTGTACCATGTGTGCTTAACCCACTGAGCTACTGCCTGACTCCCTCTATAGGAGGAAGTTTTTGTGGGAATTCTTCACATATATGGAAAGTTGTTATCACTCAGAACGTGAATTTCTCACAGAGAAAGAAAGAATTAAAAATTATTAAGGAGTTCTAGTTTGCATCTATTACTGTTTTAAGAAAGGAACTTTAGTTTCCATCTATTACTGTCTATTATTATAGAGAAAGAAATAATTAACTTACATGTATTAGGCTAAGAAAGGAATTCTAGTTTTGTTTGGAGAAGGTAAGGGCCAGACAGAGCTCAGAACCCCAGCTCCACTGGGACCTAGAATTTTTATGACCAGGAACCTTTGTCTTGCTCCATCACTGAAAGGGAAGAAAATTGTAGAATACCCCCATGAAGGCAAGATTTGGTTTCCTTTACCTCTGGGAGAAGAGGAAAAAGGAAGCATGGCCATGAATTGTAATAGTTGTAGGTGTGGCTTAGAAAGGAAGTGAAGGAGTGGCCTCAGGTGTGTCTAAAAGAGACCAGATTCACCATCTGATAGTATTTTTGCCATGCTTTTCTCTCTGTGTGTATGCTCTGACTTTTCCCGAATAAAAGTTTAAAAATGATTGAAATCATGCTTCCCTCCCCAACTCTTGGTTGACTTTAGTATGTTGAACGTGAAACCACAAAAGTAGAGCCTCCTAGGTCTTTTTTGCCCTCAACAATTTGACCATTAAACATTTTTCTTTAAGAAAGGAACTTAGGCTTGGAGAGGTAGCATAATGATTATGTGAAAGACTTTCTTTTTTAAAATTCAGTTTACTTATAACATAATAAATAATGACAAAACCATAGGAAAAGAGAGGTAAAATTCCACACATTTTTCCACAACCAGAATTCCATATCCCATCCCCTCCACTGGAAGCTGTCCTGTTCTTTCTCTCTCTGGGAATATGGACCCAGAATCATTATGGGGTGCAGAAGATGGGAGGTCTGGCTTCTTTGATTGCTTCTCTGCTGAACATGGGTGTTTTCAGGTTAATTCATACTCCCAGCCCATTTCTATCTTTCCCTAGTGGGACAGGATTCCAGACAGATGGGGACCCAGGGTACATTAGTGAGGTTGTCTGCCTGGAGGAGTCAGGTTGGTGTCATGGTAGTATCTGCAATTTGGTGTCTGAAAAAGTATTAAGATATAAAGAACAAGTTGTTTAATAATCCGGAACCTAAAGGCAAGGATATAGTAGATGAGATGAGATTTGGTGTTTCCATTTTGGAAAAAGTAGGTCTATTTTAGGTATATTCCAAGGGGTCCATGACTTTACTTATGTTTGCCTGAGCCTGACAGCTAACACACAGATGGGCCAAAGGTATTATCTGGGGAGACGATTTCAGGATTGGAAATAGGACTAGAAAGCTGGATCAGGGATAAGAGAAGCTCCAAAATATGGGAAGAGTATATAAATATCATTAACTGTAAACCCCATCAATTTGATCTGGGGCCTATGTTCATTGCAGGAGCCTGTGTAACCTCTGCATCCCTGTAGGTCTGAGTTTGGATACTGTGGTCATAGCTAGGAACCTTCTGGGCTGTACCCATTGCCAGACCCATCTTCCTCGAGTGGTAGAGGATTTTGGTCCTACCTCCCTTTTGAGAATTTTTTAAAATTTTTTTAAATATTTATTTACTCTCTTTTGTTGCCCTTGTTGTTTTATTGTTGTAGATATTATTGTTGTTAGTGAGCTCATCATTGTTGGATAGGACAGAGAGAAATGGAGAGAGGAGGGGAAGACAGAGAGGGGGAGAGAAAGACAGACACCTGCAGACCTGCTTCACCACCTGTGAAGCGACTCCCCTGCAGGTGGGGAGCCAGGGGTTCGAACCGGGATACTTAAGCCGGTCCTTGTGCTTTGCACCAACTGTGCTTTAACCCGCTGTGCTACCGCCCGACTCCCCCTTTTGAGAATTTTGATTCTTTCTACATATCTTGTGCTGAAAAGAAATAGCAAGCATTAAAAGATTGGCTTTGAGCAAACATGACTGACTCTGAGAATGCAGATTGCTACATCTACATGGAGAATACAGAGACTATCTAAGAAGAAAAGGATAACAATGAGGGGGGTGATTTGAGATTTAGCTCCTTTCTCCCCTCCCTGGAGTCTTGATTTGTGAAATGTACTTCTGTCGTCCCCATTAGGAAGTAATGATCTGAAAGACTCACTTTCTTTCCTCCATTGGCCAGTGGATCTTTTTAATAAAGGTTAAGATTTTGGTTCCCTTACAAGTTGCAAGAAGTATTTTGTGATTACTATTTATTTGTTTGTCAATATACCCTTTTTGCTCTTTCTTAGGTGTAGTTGTTTACAATCACTTTTTTATGAATAGTTTTCATGGAATTGAAAATCTGGTTAATTGTTAAATTGCTAACCTGTATTATTCTATCAGAGTGTAAAAAGTCTTTATAGGTTAGAAAAGAGTTCAATAATTATAAACTAAGCTTTTCATCTAATAACATGTGTACAAGACAATAATAACTTTGTTTGTTGTAACTGTATATTATACTTCTAAATGGAAGCCAGAGAAGCAAATCTAAAACAGCAAAAACAAGAACTATCTCAGATGCTGGTTTTTTCCCGCTAATAAAACCATGAGCCTTTTAGTTACAATAAACAACAACAAACTTTCTACTTCATCTTCCCTTTATCATATGGAAATAACTGAAAGGCTTGATGTATTTTTTTTTTATTCTGACAGTCATGAAGGCCAACAGCTTTTTAACTCAGAAGCCATAAATTTAATGATGACAAGTAATACTTCTGAGGTTCTGAGAGAGAGGTGTGTGTTAACATTTTCAAAGTGTGGTTTGATAGATACTAATTTACATTAATGAAGAGATGCTTTATAGACATATGTATACAATTCTCAAAATACTTCTTTAAGAAAAATGCTCCATATAAGTCCTTAGCCTGAAATAGTTCCTTTGGCTAGCAGTGATGTGCCACTTGCCAAGCATATAAGAAATGTCAATAATCAGGATTGTAACATAAATTAATATATGCTGTTTTAAACAAATAACAATGCATTTCACATGAATCTTTTAAATTACTGCTATTTGTGAGAACTATTTGATATGGTAAAAGTATTTCTTCATTGTACAATATTATAATTACTAGTCACATTTGAATTGGAGTTAGCGTTTTGGAGGAACCGAAATTTAAATGTATTTAACTTCAACTAATGTAACTTGAAAATTAAATTAAAAATATGATTAATTTATTACACAGGTTATATCACACATTTAATAACTGAACTACACATATCAGAATTTTGATTACCACTGTAGCTGAAGTCATTCATCAAAGCCTTTTAAGATGTTTAAATCATTTCTTTGATGTTTATCATAATTGTATCAAATGACATCACTAGGTGAACTTTGCCCTTCTGTGGTCTCCAACCTCCAGAAAGGAAATACATCATCAATACTTATCATTTGATTTCTAACTTCTGGCAAATGGTTGTAGTCAGAGGGCACAGACAGGAGCTCCGTCATCTGATCTGGATGGTCCATTCTTCACTCTCTACAATGAAGAATCTCAGGAAGACCTTCGTGGCTGCTGCTTTTACTTCTCAAAGTGCTGCCAGTTTTGTCATCTATTTCACTGTTCACAGGGACATGGGTTCCCTGGAGCAACAGGTCAGGATAAAAACTAAATAAATGAATAAATGAATTCACTTGAGCTACTTGTCATCTTAATACACTCAGGACCTTAAATAATATCTCTGCCACGCCTTATAAACTGCCCATATAACCAACGCAGCAAATAAACCAATATGGTCATATTTTTATATTCTAACAATCGGTGTACCTTTATCTAATTATAGTCATGGAAAATGTAGTCTCAGGAAATAACAGGGTTTTTTTTTTTTTGCTTGTTTTCATTTGTCTATAATTTATTTATATATTAGCAAAGCTTCAGATTGTAATATATACATATATATATACATATATATATATTACTTAAAAGATTCATACATTTGAAGAAACTTTAGATGTTAAAAAAGTGGTAATGAAAAAGCAAGGGGGAAAAAACACCTGTTTACTCAGTTGAAGCAACACCTTTTTACTTTCTGTCTGGATGACTTCTGTTTGGTTGATGTATTAATACATTTTGATCTTTTTCTGATGTAGTTTAACATCTGTTCAGTTATCATATCTTAGCACATGTTTCCTCAGCATGTTTTCTGCTCCATCTCTCTTTTGTTCTCTGGGACAAACTGAGTGATGTTGATTTCATTTGGGATATACGATATTAAAGGTTAAGTGGAAATTCTGCAAGTGATGTGAGCCATCAGGATGAAATTGGACAATCGCAAAGGAAAAAAAAATAGGATAACGGGGGAAATGTATTCCACAGATAAAGAGTACCAGGAAAGTTAGAAGAGTATATGTATTAGAGTCTAGGATATTTATGATTTTTTTCATTGAATTTCATCATTTTAATATCGACCTGATATGTCTCTATACATATATATATATATATATATATATATACTTACATATCCATAAATATATTGCTAGTACTTTAACTTTCAGAATAAACATTTCTTTACTGAAATTATACTGTCAGAGAGACAATTGTTTCCCCTTTATGGTGCTTCTTTTTTTAATTTATTTTTCCTTTTGTTGGCCTTGTTTTTTTATTGTTGTTGTAGTTATTATTGTTATTCATGCCATCATTGTTAGGACAGAGAGAAATGGAGAGAGGAGGGGAAGACAGAGAGAGGGAGAGAAAGATAGATACCTGCAGACCTGCATCACCACCTGTGATGCAACTTCCCTGTAGGTGGGGAGTCGGGAACTGGAACCAGGATCCTTCCACAGGTCCTTACGCTTTGTGCCACCTGAGCTTAACCCACTGCAGTACCGCCCAACTCCTTGGTGCTTAGTTTTACTTATTTAAAACTGCCACATAATCTGTTAACAGGCTTAACTTGATTTTTCTCATTTTCTAAATGGAAATGAACTCTTATTTTGACTTAGAAAGTGTCCTCGAGTTCTCAATTATCATTCATTTTATGATTTGTTCCATGCAATTTTCCCCATGTTTATTGCCTTTATTAGACAATCAGATAATAATAAAGAAAGATAGAATCCAGTTAGACTTCCTGGCAATGCTTCCTGGCAACACTTTTTCAAACATAAACCTTTTTTAAAAAGCAGAGAGTATTTTAATAGAGTTCAATTACAGTATTTTCAAGTAGGATGTATATAGTGCTTTAATGGAGATCCCAAATAGATATAGACAATGTGAGGCAAAAATCTGAATAGATAAACATGAAGTAGATGTATGAGAAACTTCTTGGGGCCTGGTGGTGGCACACAGGTTAAGTGCACATAGTACAAGGTGCAAGGGCCAGCATGAGGATCCTGGTTTGAGCCCCGCCCCGCTCCCCACTGCATGGGGTGATCCTTCACAAGCAGCGAAACAGGTCTCCAGACATCTGTTTCCCTCTCTCCCTCTCTATCTACCCCTCTGTTTTTTCAATTTCTCTCTGTCTTATTCAATCAAATGAAAGAAAATAAAATGGCAGCCAGGACTAGTGAGTCATAGTGCAGGCACAGAGCATAGCCATAACCATGGAGGGAGAAAAGAAAGAAAGAGAGGGAGGGAGGGGAAGGAAGGAAGGGAGGGATTAAGAAAGAAAGAAAGAAAGAAAGAAAGAAAGAAAGAAAGAAAGAAAGAAAGAAAGATGGAAAAGAAAGAAAAGTTAATACCTTTATTTAAGATATATTAAAAACACTAAATCTATAGGGCTTTTATTTCTTCAGATTCTTCAAGATCAAGTACCCTTAAGGTGGAGGGAAATGACAATTTGGTGGTGTGTGTGTGTGAGGTGTGCTGCTAATCTTTCTCAGAGAGATGTTTCACTACTCCCATAACAGTCACATTAAATCAACATTTCCTCAAGAAAGTGATTAAAAGAAAGGCTTAGGCATATAGCTCAGTGAAAATCACTTCAAATATTCATTAGGGGGAAGATGTCCTTTAATTGTATATTAATTCTCTCAAACTGTGGTGTCTCATAGCTACAGGGACTCTAATATTAAACAAACAAACAACTAAGGTTTAGGTATTAAGATTTTTGAACTTTTTGGAAAGTAAAAATCAAAGAATCTTGATAATTCCAAACCTGAGTCATTTCATTTTACACATATCTATTAAAGTCAGAATAAATGATGAAATTGTTGTTTGGCATGGTGTTTCATGCTTAGAAATCAGAATTAAGCACTCAGAAATACAAGTATTTAAATTACTTATTGCAAAAAAAATTGATACACATATATAGATGAAAAAATTAATAAGAAGTCTTAGATTTCTGAGACAAAAGAAAGTACCAGATGAGATCACTAATATGTGGAAATTAAGAAACACAGGCAGAAAGAGCAAACACAAAGTAAAACTTGAATTGGATGTAGTGTATTGCATCATGACAAAAGACTAGGGATGGAAAGGAACGGAGGGATTAAGTGCTACTAAGTGCGTTGGGATCCTGGTGCAAGATGGTAGAAAAAGGCCTGAGCTGGTGAGGAGTGTTTTGCAGGCACTTATGACAGGGAGATGACAAATTACACTCTTGTGTCAAAAGCAGTACTGTAAACCATTCATTAACCTTCAATAAAACAGCCTGTAAGGGTGCTCAGGCGGTAGCGCAGAGGGTTAAGTGCATATGTCGCGAAGCACAAGGACCAGGACCAGCTCAGGGATCCTGGCTGGAGCCCCCAGCTCCTCACCTGCAGGGGATTCGCTTCACAAGCTGTGAAACAGGTCTGCGGGTATCTAGCTTTCTCTGCCCCTCTCTGTTGCCCCTCCTCCCTCAATTTCTCTCTACAGTCTTTTTTTTATATAACTAATTTTTATTTTTAAAATATTTTGTTTATTTATTAAGAAGAAAGATGGAGGCAAGAGAGAAAGAACCAGGCATCACTCTGATACATGTGCTGCTGAAGACTGAACTCAGGACCTCATGCTTGAGAGTCTAGTGCCTTAGCCACTGTGCCACCTCCTGGACCGCTAAAGTATAGTCTTTATTTAACACACAGGCACAGATTCTCATATCCCCTTGACTGGCATCTAAAACACACCAGGATCCCATTACCTTTTTTCCTGTCATCCTGTTCCCTATCCCCTTCCTCAGTTTCCTTTGTTCTGGTACAATACATGACACTAAATCTAATTTTCACCTTGTGTTTTCACTTACTATTCTTTGTTCTTAAGTCCCCCCTATAAGTGAGATCATATCGTTTTGGTTTTTGCTCTTTCCAGTTTGTTTCATTCAACAGGATACCTTTGACTTCTGGCCACACTATTGCAAAGAAGATGACCTCATCATTTTTGACAGCTGCATGGTAATCCATAGTAGATATGAACCATACTTCCTTAGCCATTCATCTGTCAGTGGACATCTGTATTTCTTATATTTCTGTAATTATTTGATAGCATAATCATGGATTCATTTAAATATCCCTTTTTTTCATTTTCCTATTCAGGTGCACTGGGAATTTGCTAAAAGAAAGGCAACATTAGGAACATAGAGAGGCAATAGGAGACTAGATTGGCAATGCTTATAAATGATTGTATGAAGTAAGGAAGTAAGGAAAGACACAGAGAAATAGGCTTATTTTAGCAGTGAAACTGAAATTTCAGTGAGAAAATAAAGGGTCAGAAGTTTGTCTTTTGATTGTGTTTATTTTATTATTATTATTTTTTGCCTCCAGGGTTATTGCGGGGGCTGAGTGCTTGCAATACAAATCCACTGCTCCTGTAGCCATTTTTAAAAATTTTTTCAATTTTTTTGATAGGACAGAGAGGAATTGAGAGAGGAATAGGAGAGGGAGCCAGGCGGTGGTGAAGTGGGTTAAACACACATGGCACAAAGCACAAGGACCTACCTGTGTAAGGATCCCGATTTGAGTCCCCTGTTCCCCACCTGCAGGGGGTTCGCTTCACAGGCGGTGAAACAGGTCTGCAGGTGTCTTTCTCTCCCTCTCTCTGTCTCCCCTCCTCTCTCGATTTCTCTTTATCCTATGCAACAACAATCACAGCAATAACAACAACAATGACGTTAAACAACAGGGCAACGAAAGAGGAAAAAGTTAAAAATTTTAAAAAAAGAGAGAGGAGGGGGATATAGAGAGGGAGAGAGAAAGATAGATACCTGAAAACCTGCTTCACCACTTGTGAAATTTGATTTAGGTCAATCTATGTGCACTAATTTTCACAGCATAAATGATATATTTTACTTTGCTTTGAGTTGGCAAAAACACACCCTCTCACCTATGATACAACGCAAAGATTTCTGGAAATCATTTGAAAGAAGAGGGATGATTTTGCTGGAAGAGATTCTGAGATATCTTCAGTATATTTAATTTCTGGTGCTATTGCTCTGACCTCTTATGTCATATATCTGAATGCTCTGAGGATGCTAGTTCTAATTGTTTCTCCAGAAGCATAGATTATAAGCTATAACCCCTGACCACAGGTGTTTAAGACATGCTCTCTATTTCAGTTGTACCTCAGTTGACATAATATATATATATTTTTTAACAATCTTATGTGCTACTCTTAAAAATGACTTAATTCAACTCTTGTAGACCAAAAGAAACATTTTCTTTCTGTGGTCATTCAAGATGAGGTTGTGATACCAGTGATCTCAGTAACATGGCTTCAGGGGAAATTTTCTAGGAGCTGACACATTCAACAGAGAAACAGAAGATGAATAAAACTGCCCTTTTTCTGAAAATGCGATAAAAGCAACATCATACCAGAAGAAAACCAACAACGAGTGGAGTGGAGATCTACCCATGAAACCCAGAGGTCAACATATATTCAAGTGCAGATCAGAGAAGGAGCTTCCCCAGAAGAGGAAGCAGGGATTTGAGAGAGAAATCTTTTCATTGTAAGGAAGTGCTCTATTTAACAGAGTTTGACTTCTACCAGTCAATTCAGGTACCTCTGCATAGAGGAAACACCTCAGGCCAGGGTCCAGAGAGAGCACTCACTTTCTGGACCTTTCAGTGAACATTCCAGGTAGTCAATTTAAAATGCCTACTTTTTGTTGGAAGTGAAACATGAATCACATGACTAGAGAGATTTTTTTCCCCCTGTGGAGGCAAATTAAATCATATATATATATATTTTTTAATTATTTTTATTTATTAATTAGATAGAGACAGTCAGAAATCCAGAGGGAAAGGTTCCAAGCAGTCACCACCACCAGAGTTCTGTGTCCCATCTCCTCCATTGGAAGCTTTCTTCCTCTTTATTCCTCTGAGAATATAGACCAAAACTCTTTATGAAGTGCAGAAGATGGAAAGTCTGGTTTCTGTAATTGCTTCTGTACTGGGCATGGGTGTTGTCAGATCAATCCATACCCTAGTCTGTTTCTATCTTTCTCTAGGGGTAGGGCTATAGAGAAGCGAGACTTAGGGACGCATTGGTGAGGTTGTCTGCCCAGGAAATTCAGAATGGAACCCTAGTTGCATCTGCAACTTGGTGGCTGAAAAGCAGTAAGATATAAAGCAGGACAAATTGTTTAATAAACAGGAAGCTAAAGGTAGGACTAGAGAAGATGAAATTAGGGGTCTTTGGATGGGAAGAAGCTAGGCGGTCTGTTTTAGTAATTTTTGCCTGATCCTGATAGCTAACATGAAGGAAGACTAAAAATATTGAATGGGAAGATGGTAGCAGAGTTGAGAATAGGCCTAGAAAACTGGATTAGGTAGAGAGTAGCTCCCAAACATGAAGAAAGTATGTAAGTACCATTAACTGTTTACCCCCGTGTGACTTCTGCATCCCTGTCAGGCTGAGCTCTTAGTCCCTGGTCACAGCTAAGAACATTCTAGGCTAGAACATTCCCTGACTAGAGCCCCAGATGATAGGTTGACCTGGTATAAAAGGAATATGTCTAATACACTATCAGTGACTCCTAAATATGCTATATTTATTGTCATGTACTTAAATGTAATCTTCAAGATAAGTGTTCTAATCCAAAAGTGCATGTTCAGCAGGGAAGCAATGACAGAAGCCAGACCTTCCACCTTCTGCAACCCACAATGACCCTGGGTCCATGCTCCCAGAGGGATAGAGAATGGGAAAGCTATCAGGGGAGGGGGTGGGATATGGAGATTGGGTGGTGGGAATTGTGTGGAATTGTACCCCTCCTACCCTATGGTTTTGTTAATTAATCCTTTCTTAAATAAAAAAGAGAAAAAAATTTTTTAAAATGCTTATAAATTCAGGATGCTATTTTATATCTAGGATAATCAACAAAGTCATTAAAAAATCCAAAATGAAGTGGAAATTAAATCAATGTATATATTTTTGTTATCACCAAGTCATTTGCATTTAATTAGAATAATAATAATTACTTCCCATTTTATTATTTTGTTTCTTTTTACAATGTGTTCTTTTTTTTTTTTTTTTTTAGTTAATGAGGCACTTAGGACATCTTGGCTTATTTAGCAGAATGGTGTGGCCACAACACTGGAAATACTCTTTGTCTTAATTTCTCTTCTGTCCTTTGGAGACATAAATTTTGAATTCTAGTTAAAAAGGGACAAACTATTTGAGAGAGACCCACAGATTTCAGAAACATCGAAATGCCTTCCCATAAGGACATAAAATTGTAGAAAATATTACATAAGGGTCATTTATAAGGCCATGTTGGCTATAAAGCAAGCTGAATGTAGATTATTATTATTATTTTGACTATGCTAACAGAAACAGAGATCAAAAATATGTCAGATGTGTGGTAGAGAATTGAGTGTAACAAAATGAAGTTTAATGGGAATAAATTTATTAGAGGACTTGTGTCCAAAACATCCATCTGTATAGTAGAATATGTGATAGACTAGTGTATAAACATATAAATACATTTGGAAGCTTCCTGAATGTGAAGTAATTGAGAGCCAGAAATAAGATCTGGCTGCCAAAATGATACAATCTTAGGCTTCGTTATTAGTAATAACTGGTAGGGTGTGATAGTCCCATTCTACTTGCAATCTGTTGTCAGACCACAGATTCAATATTTTGCATAACAGTTTGAGAGGCAAACACCCCCTCCCATAATAATAATAATAATAATAATAATATTAATATTACCAACCAAAAAACAGTATGATGCATAGTTAGAGGCAAGTAGCCAGTGCCTTGAATGGACTTGTTGTAGTGGCGTATATGAGAAATGATTGGAGAAGCCATCCACGTTTAATATGAAGAATAGAAAGTGATGGGGCAGCAAATAGGCCTACACTATAAACCTCAAAGGCCTCCAGCACTTTATGGAACCACATCTCTCATAAGTAATTTGAAATATAACAGCCCCAAAATATAAAAGACCTGGATAGAAGTCTAAAATAATTCTGTTTTTCCTACAACTATTAATCATGTGTTGACATGTTGAAACTCTGAATTATTTCAGAAAACATTATCACATATATTTTTTCCAATTGTTTTGCTGATGCCCTAAGCATGCTCACCACAGCATTCTGGGGAGTTTGTGAACTGCTTGAAGAGATGAAGAATCTTCAGCTATTTTTATTATTCACACTGCAAAGGTAATGTATCCAGAGATCAGTTATTCAAATTACAGTTGAGGCAATTAACTGCCAAGTTTTTTCTAAATCAAGCAATGTTATTCTTGAACATAAATTTCTCCCTATTGCCTCATATATATATATATATATATATATGTTGTATAGACACTATCAGATCAAATACAACAGATTAGTTAAATTCATACACACATATATAGATATGCATTAGCATCTATATTCAACCAATATCTTTACTTAACCAAAGATATAGTTACCTTTTCAAATCTATATTAACCTCATTGTAACCTTTATGGTATTGACTTGTAACATTATTTATGAGCTCATTTTGAAGATTATTGTGTTTGGTTTTTTTGTTTTTTTTTTTTTTTTGGTGCAAAGAGGAGCACCACCTTATCATTTCAACATAGGTGATTTAATTTTTTCTATCACAATTGGAAATGTAATGGGATTGTTTTATATGCACACACCAAAATAAATAGACTTCACTTTATATTTAATGGCTTTGAATAAGAGTATTTCATTTCCAAAGGAACAGAAGTGCTTTTTATATTCTTGGCAAAAATGTCTAAGCTCTATAAAAAGTATCAATGATTTTAGATTTTATTTCAGATACTATTTGCTTCAAGGTCAGTGGAATCATCTCTCATGAGAGCCGGAAAATGATTAAAATACAATCTTTATGTTAAGAACTTGTCTGCCTGTATCGTAAATGATTAAGTTTGGCATTAAGAAAGTTTTGTCCTGAATAATGGATGATCTCACTCACTGATGGGATACAAGAAACAAAGAAAGAGCCAGTACAGGATACAGTTTAGATTATGGCCTGTTGCAGTAATCCAAGGACTCGGAACCTGGAGGCAAAAGAAGATTGGGGGAGGGCAAGTCTGAGGAAGGAGAGAGGGTGACAATGGACTCACTTGGCTAGTGTGCTGCTCTGTCATGTATGTGAACCTAGTTAGAACCCAGTGTTGAAGGAAGCTTGTGTTATCATTTCTCTCCCCCTCTCTCTCTATCTTTCACTCTCCCTGCCCTCTCTGTCTCTGTATAAAATAAAATAAAATAAAAGATAAGATAATGGAATCCAACAAGTCTGTTCATAAAACCTTCCAGTGATTTTCATAAATAACGTTCACTATTGTGGTGGAGGGTATCAGTTGGTGGTGAGTGTGGTGTGTGGTGTATGGATACCTATTATGGGGAGAAAAGAAATTTTACTCATCTGACAACAGCTGTCTTGTAAACTTTCATTTCCAATAAAGTGGATAGCATACTATGATATAAGCAAGTCTTCAAAAATAAATCACCTTCCCACTATATTAAAAAAAAAAAAAAAGAAATCTTGTGTTCAAGAGAACACACTTCAACATGCCAGGCTTGTTTTGCCAGGCTTAAATTTCATCAGGGGCTTTTGCAATACACGGCCCGGTTATTTTAGATAGCATACAGAGAGACGTAACTTCTCAAACACCTTCTCAGGCATGATTAGGTGCTGCTAGATGTCATAGCTGTAGACCACAGCTAGTTTAATGTGAATGAAGGGCTACTTGATCTGCTGACATTGCAGCCACGGCTCTACTGAGCTTCCCTTAGTGGTACTAGGTAAGGTCTTTAAACGAAAGAATGGTATTTAGAAGAAACTTCATGGTGTGGCTTTATACAATTTTTTCTCCCTCCCTCCCTCCCTTCCTTCCTTCCTTCCTTCCTTCCTTCCTTCCTTCCTTCCTTCCTTCCTTCCTTCCTTCCTTCCTTCCTTCCTTCCTTCCTTCTTTTTTTCTTTCTCTCTTTCTTATTATCTTTATTTATTGGATAGAGACAGCCAGATATCAAGAGGAAGGAGGAGACAGAAAATGATAGAGATAGAGAGGCACCTACAGACCTTCTTCCTTCCCAATTGTGAAGCTTTCCCCCTGCGGGTGAGGACCAGGGATTTGAACCCCGGGCACTTGTGCATTGCAACATCTTCACTCAACCAGGTGTGCCATCACCGGGCCCTATATTCTTTTTTTTTTTTTTTCTATTCCATTTATCCTCCTTAAACACCATTTGCTCTCTTAAATAAACCATTGTGCTGTTTGATAATGTAAGGGTTTTTTTTCTAGAATTTTTTTGTAGCTTGTAGCTACTAAAAGGCAGAGGACTCACTGGTCAGTGCTACACTATTTGCTATCTTCTTAAAAGAAGTTTCTTGCTGTTGATATAAGTCTTTGAAAACATTTCTGAAGCAGAGTTTGCAGTGTTTTGTCAGTGTTTCTTCGGTACACATTGTGTTTGATAGTGCTATAATGTCAATGTCTTTGATCCATTTGGAGTAAACTTTTGTGTCTGGTAATATGTAATGGTCCAATTTTATTCTTTTGCCCATTTCAACCCAGTTTCCCCATGCCTTTGATTGAAAAAAACTCTATTTTCTTTATTTAATATTTTGAGCCTCCTTGTCAAAAATTACATATCCATAGGTGTGGAGACCTATTTCTGAACTCTTAATCCTACTCTACTGGTCTGTTTGTATGTCTGTGTTCCAGTACCAGGCACTTTTTAAAAATGTTTGATATGTGGCATACTTTGAGGTCAGGTACATGATTCCTTAATTCTTACCCCCCCCCCCCAGGATTGCTTTGGACTTTCAAAGTATTTTATGGCTTTAGATAGACTTTTGTAACTTTTGTTCTGCTGCCTTGAAAAAAATTGTTCAGACCTTGATAGGAACTGCATTAAACCTTTTCATGGAGGGCCTGGGTTGCGGTGCACCTGGTTGAGTGCACAAGTTACAGTGCACAGGAAACTGGGTTTGAGCCACTGTTCCCATGTGAGTGGTGAAGCAGTGTTGCAGGTGTCTCTCTATCTCTCCCCCTCTCTATCACCCCATTCCCTCTCGATTTCTGGCTGTTTCTATCCAATAAATAAAATAAAGAAAATTTAAAAAATCTGTTCATGGATCTGGCCAGTATAGTCATTTTGATGATAGTAATTCTTCCAATCCCTTTTTTTTTTTTTTATAGAAGGTAAGGGAAAGGAGAGAATGAGAGAAAAAAGGACACCTTTTCCATCACTTGTGAAACCTCCCATGATTGACTTGAACTCAAGTTCTTGTTCATGGTAACATATGCTCTCTATCAGGCAGGCCACCACCCACCCCCTGTAACATCATATTTCCATAAATAGATATTTTACTGAAGTGCAATGAATATTACAGTAAATATAAATTTAGTTTGATGCATTCATTGGTGTATTATTTGTTCTTTTTGTTGTTGGCTATTATTCTATTTTACAAATATGACTTTATTTATTGATTTATTTGTTGTTGTTAAATATTTGCTTCCATGAGCTATTACTAAGAAAAGAACTACAACAAACACTTGTCTGTAGTATTTCTGCAGTTACATGATTCTCTTTCACTTAAATAAACAGAATTTAGAAAATTAACTTTTTATAAGACATCTCCCACTACCTCCAGACAGTTCTTTAAATTGTTTTGTGCTTTACATTATCATTAGAAATATATGAAATTTCTGGTTGCTTCATATCTTTTCAAAACTTTGGTCAAATTTTATTTTCTTATTATAGTGACCATGTGTAACCTTTTTGTATTCTTAATTGTTCTTTTCTTGATTACTAACTACAGCAGTTTTTCATGAGTTTCTAAACACTTTCTTTTGTGATGCAGTTATTCAGGATTTTCCATTAATAGTTGTTTTTTTCTTTATTGATTATCATTAGTATTTGTTTATATATACACTATATATTAATATTCTATGAATTATATACTCTGTGACTTTTCTTTAGTCCTTGCTTTCTTTATGAATTCTCTCATTTTTTTAATGTTACTATATTTTATTATGTTATTTTTCTTTATTGGGGGATTAATGATTTATAGTCAACAGTAAAATTCAGTAGTTGATACATGTGTAACATTTCTCAGTTTTCCAGATAACACTCTGACTCCCCACCTAGTTCCTCTTCTGCCATCATGTTCCAAGACCTTAATAGCCACCTACACACACACAGACGCGCCCCCCACCCAGAGTCCTTTACTTTGGTGCAATATACCAAATCCAGTGCAAGTTCTGCTTTGTGTAATTCTCTTAATTTTATGGGAAATATTTATTTTAAAATATCATTTAATTTGAAGTTGTTAAATTTATGTCTTTCACAGTGAAACAATACAGTTTTTACTTATTCTGAAGTCATAGAGGATTTATTTTCAAGAACTAGCAAAGTTCTTAGATTTTACCATATTTACAAAAATAAAATATATTGATATGATTTCATGGGTACCACTAGGATATCTAGCACTAAGATGTCAGACACAAAGGGCTTCATAAGTAAATTATTAATAAATACAACTTACATTAATATAGTTTGTCAGATTCTTTTGATCCAAATCCCATGGAAGCAGCATGATTGGGCTAAGATGGGTGTTTACATATTTCATGCATTGAGTTAAAGTGGTGAACTCTGAGCTTGGGAAATCTGAATCTTTTATTATAGGCTGTAAACTTGCCAGCCGTTTGCTCTAGAGGGAAACATTATCTTAATTATACTGGGCAGTAAGTAGACCTTTGTTCCATAAGGGACACTACCTTTATTTTCCAAGGCTATAAGTAAATTTACTCTTGTTTTTCTGTAAGAATATACTACCTCTACCTTCTAAGACTTGCTTGTTACTATACAAATATACATTAATAGAGAATCCAAAAAGAGAATACATTTCTTTCAAATGAATTGATTTGGTAGCGTTTTCCGAGATCTATCAACTGTGTCAATATGTAATTATTTCTGTACCCTGTTCTGGACTTGTCTATTCTTACACCATTATCTACGTTTAATTATTAATTAAAATACATTTTAATATAATATCAGTGGTATAAAATCTGCCGGGCTAGCTTTGCTGGAGAGACAAGGAACTCTTGGCGCCATGGTAATACAATTCTTTATTGATGTGGACATCCCAGAGTTGGGTATGAGCACAGTGGGTTTAGTGGCAAAACAAGATACACCAGTTAAGTGTAGAAAAATATGTGAATGTTGTTGTTTTTTTACATAAGTTGTATATGCGGGAAGTTCTTATATAGTTTAATATCTTGCCATATGAGCAGATGCTTCTTCATGTGAAGGCTTTGGCATAGTTTTAATCAATTACTTGTGAAGTAAAACAAAAAAAACCATTTAACAAGTTAGAAGTTTACTATAATTGATAACTCAATGATTATACTTTGTTTAAGTATCTTTATAATTTTGTTTAAAGGTCATCTTATGTGAGCTCATGTAGCAGGATCTTCAGAACAAATTTAGTTAAAATATATTGATTTTTAACTAATTTGTACCTTAGACTTTAAACAAACTCAGTTACTTAGAGAGTTAACACATGTTAGTGACAATGTTTTTTTAGAACATTTACAATGCCAGATTAATGCCAGATTTGTTGTGGATTAATTTCCAGGAGATAGTTCACAGGGCACTTTTGGGGGCCCTCCAAAAATGTCTTCTATAGAGAATTTATATTTTAATTTTGGAGATGATGAATTGCACGTTGAATATTTAGACTTTCACTTTAAATGCTCAGTCACTTTACCAAATTAATTTTACCTTTATAAGAATCATGTTGAAAACTCCTTCATATAACTCTGCCTGGTAAGAATGTAGCTTCAAAGTTACACTTTTAACCATAAAGTTAATGTTTACCAAACTTAAACACACACATAAACATGTAGTATAAAACACACAGGAGGAAAAAAACTTTTGTTATGAAGACATATCATTTCAAACACGAATTTAGATCTGTACTGTCTTAGTTGAACCATCTTTACTCACACAGTTTAAGACTAAACATTTCACATTTATACCAAGACTAAAAAAAAATCAAAAGAGGAAGAGAAAAGAAGAGAAAAAAAAATTAGGATTGTTTCTGGATGTCTTCAGAAATCATGGCTGCATCCAGCATTTTTATATAGTCAATTAAGTTTCAGAGTACTCTGAACAAAATGGGTCATACAGAAAATTCAATCATTCAACTCACTCACTCACAAAACACAATGGAAAGCAGAGGGGGTAGAGAGCAGGCTTAAGATACTCAGAGAGAACAAGGGTGGGGGGAGAGAAGTGGTAGGGGGTTTTGTTTTTGGGCTCTGTAAGACAGATTTTTCAGATCTTGCCTTGTCGCATTATGAGTCCTGGAGGATGTCCTACCTCAAAAAGGGCCTCAAAATCCCAGTTAGGCTGGTTCTGATTGTTCCTGTGGGATTGCTGCAGGCACCCATTCCCAAAAATGTCTTCCCATAGGATAAAGAATCAAGTCAGGAGGGTAGAACTAACCACGTGTCTCCATTCTTGGGGACTGTCAAGGTTCTGGAGAGGGCTCTGCAAGTTAGAGCAGCCCTTCTCTGTGGGAGACATGGGGAAGGAGTCGAGGAAGTCCCAGTGGAAATTTCTGTGCATCTCCCAAGCTCTAGGATCACAGCCATGAGGAACCAAGGTGTGGCCCAGAGCAAAATGTCCCAGAGATAGAAAACCTGTCTCATGAAAAAAGAGTAGAGGGTTTGGGAAACCTCTTCATAAGGAGGAAGGTTGACCATAGCAGAGAGGTGTCAGAAAAATAAGAAGAGGGAGAAAAGGAACTGCAGTGCCTTCATTAAACACAAGGCTGCAGAGGGCCAAGCAGCATATACTTATCTGGGGGCCGGGCGTGTTAGGTCCCACGTTGGCGTGCCAAAATGCTGGGCTCGCTTCACTGGAGAGAGAGACAAGGAACTCGTGGCGGCGTGGTAATACAATTCTTTATTGATGTGGGTGTCCCAGAGTCCGGTGTGAACACAATGGGTTTAGGCCACCTGGAGCTAGCAAAATGGCCACCTATCACTATGCACGCAAGCCCTTCTCCAGGTCTTCTCCAGGTCAGGACGTGGAAGAGAAAAAGAGCAATACCAGGAACAGCAGCAGGCTTTATAGGGTAAAAATGGAAGTGGCAAGTCAGGAACTGGACTGGCTAGAAAAGGCGGTGGAGAAAACAAGGCACTCTGGGAAGGTAGAAGGCCGGCAGGATTTATGTGCCCTGCAGGCAGGGGTGGGGTCTTTGAGGCAAAACAATGATTGTGTAAATAGGCCATAGTATCAAGCAATGCAGGGGAGCTGGCATAATGCCCAACAAAAATCAATGACTTTCATTTATCAAGGTCATTCTCTCTGTCAAAATGATGGTTTACTGACAATGACTTGGATAATCTGTTCACCCTGCCTTTACATGTATCTCCTTGGAATTCTGTTATCTATATAAATGTGAGAGTCATCCTTTTCAAATGAAAGTGAGACCAATTCATTTTCTCTTTAACCTCCTATTGATTGTTGATTAATTTAGAGCTAAATCACAAATCTTTATTGTGGTGGAGTCTTAGGTTATCTGTATTTTTACTTTCTGTTGACAATCATCACATACTAGAACATCATCATTCAATTTATTTTAGCTACTTTGACTTCTGCTGTGTTCCTTTGAATTGAAAGCAGCCTCCTTGGTTCTCCCATTCATCTGCAAATTTATTTATTTTCTCACTTCCAACAGGTTTTTGTTCAAATGTTGTCTTTTCTATGGAAACTTCCTAGAATATCCTATTAAATTTGAAATATTATATAAATAATATATATATATATATATATATATATATATATATATCTCAACTCTCACCATTTCCTATATTATGCCACTGTGTTTTTTTTTTATTAAGCTTTTGAGAAAAGTTGGTTTTAGCTGTTTAGTGTTTGCTAGAATTCACTAGTGAAAGCATATGATCTTGAAGATTTTTGTATTTCTTAGGTTTCGTGTTATTAGTTTAGTCTCCTTACTAGTTGTTATTTATTCAGGTGTTCTATTTGTTAATACTTTTAGTTTTGGCAAACTGCACTTGTTTAGGAATGTTTCCAATTATTTATTTATTGCCACTAAGTTATTACTGAGGCTCAGTAAAGGTGTCTGCACTAGGAATCTACCAATCCTGGTGGCCATTTTTTCCTTTTCTTTCTCATTATTTTATTTGATAGGATAGAGAGAAATTGAGAGCAGTGGGGGGGGGGAGAGACAGAATGAGACACCTGCAGACCTGCTTCACCAGTTGTGAAGCATTGTCCCCAGTTGGGGAGCAGGGTCTGAAATGTGGGTCTTTGTTCATGATAACATGTTTGTTCGACCAATGTGCCACCACCCAAACCCCTCCAATTCTTAAAGTTATATGATATAATCAATATCTTAAAAGTTGAATTTTACCTAGATAATCACTCTACTTCATGATAGAAAATTCAGTATGGGTCTCAAATAATTTTTTGGGCATGGCTTTTGAGTAGCAGCAGCTGTCTTTTGCTCTTCTGAACAACTAGGGATAGCAAAGAGGATCACATGAAAACACAACAAGACAGGACTAGGTTTATTTTGGGAATCCTCCAAGCCAGTAGTGAGTGCAAACACATGTGGCTCATGGACAGAGAGGGGCTTAAGGAGAGATTCCTGGGGTTAAAAGTCGGTTCCTACTCAGGAGCAGCTTGTACCAGTCTGACCTGCCAGTTGATGCACCAACTCCAGTCTAAGTTTTATCAACAAAAAGACCTCTGAACAGAGGAGAAGATTGCCTAAACCTCATCACTTTACAACTGTGGGTCTCCACTGCTGTTGCCTCTCTGGGACTGGAACAGTAGCAGGGAAGCCTTAGTTTTCTAGATTCTGCAAATGAATGAAACCATCCAGTAGCTTCCATCTGTTATTTTACTAAATATAGTTTCATCATCTCTAATATCATCCACTTTGTCTGGACACATATCACCTTTTTTTTTTTCTACTGTAGAATAATAGTTCATGAAGTATATATTCTATAACTTCTTTAAGTAGTCATCTGTTAGTGGATATTTAGGTTGCTTCCAGCCTTTGGCTATGTGCATATGTTTCGGTATCTCTTTCTCTCTCTGGTTTGGGGAAATTCTGCCCCATGCTCTGGGAGCCAGATTTCGGTATCTCTCTCTCTCTGGTTCTAGGGTGAACTCCTGGGGAAAGGTAATGGACTGGTTCTTTCTCGCTCACGACAGGGGTGACATGAAATAAAAGACACCAGGGGACTCTTAGCATGCCTAGAATCCTAGAATCCGTAGAATCCTAGAGTCTGTAGAATCCGTTTATTAGCAAAGTGGACATGAGTTAAATAGAAAAGCAACGAAGTTAATTATTGTTGAAATATGACAGAAATTACAGGTTTCTTAATGGTCAGCATGCCCCTAAGGTAGGGGGCTGGTATGGCAGGAATTGATGAGATACAAGACAGTTATTCTCCATGACACAAGCAACTTAATTATCCAAAGGTATTTGAGAGAAGCATAGGGGTTAGGGTGAGACAGAGAGAAGATGGATATCAAAAAGCCATATAGTTTGGAATTTCTCTTGCCTGGGGTCTGAGGTGTGTGATGAAGTGTGTGATAAGGTATGTTCTTCTGTGATCAGAAGGTGACTTTGAATAAGTGAATCTGCAGCCATGTGGCCTGCAGTTAATGGAGGGAAGTACTGGGGTTTCTGTGGGCCTGAGAGTCAAGAAGGAAAGAACCAAGTCTGAGTTTCCCCCCTTATGCTCACTTCGGTTGAGAGAGACTTACCAAGAGGTTATCTTCTCAGACCTCCATCCAAGGACGTGGGTGGTTCTCCATAAGCTCTATCAGGCTTACACATGGTCCCAAAACATATGTCCCTCTGGTTAAGTGCTTGCATGTTCTTTACGTAAATACCTATGAGTGGTGTTGGAGAATGGGGCCCACTGTCCTGAGAAATCCAGGCCATTGATTCCATGAGGTCCAAGTATGTTGACCCCCAACCCTCCCTTCAGGTTGAGAAGAGGGCAGGTCCTCCTGACCTTCTGAACTAATGATGGATGGCTTCTCCAGAATGGGGGCCACCTTTCTGCACATTCCTCTCCTCTCCCCTTAAAACAAAGGCCATGAATTACTATACAATGTGTTTGGCCTAACTTGAAAGCCACCACATGCGTTCCTGCTCAACTGCCTCCTCTTCCTTCCCCTTCCTCTGAGGTGCCTGTAATTTACCCTGAAGTGCCCACAATTTACCCCCAGGGAAATATGCATTGTGAAGCTTGTGATCAAACCTTGTATGGTAATTCTTCATTTGTGATCAGATAATTTATAGGTCAACATGCATCTATGCATTGTGTTGCTCTGTGCTTGGGGCAATGGGTATATGTACTTGCTTTCTGTCTCAAATAAACAAATTACCCTCCAAGGCTTTTCCCAGGGCTGACTGCTTATCTCCCTGTGCACCTCACCATCGACACACTGAGCTGCTCTGGGACCCACAGGGGCCGCTCTTGACCTCCTTCTCCAAATGGTTGGGGAGAGGGGTAGACCCAGGTATGAGCCTGCAGAGTGGTATTGCTGGACTCTGGGGTGGGGGTGGCTTTCAGGTTCCAGTGCAAAATGGTGAAGGAGAACTTAGGTAGAGAGTTAGAATGTTTTGCTGAAAATTTTGCACATGTACCAACAACTGTATTTACTGTTGCTGTCAACCATTAATCTCCGTAATATTATTTTTTTAATATTGCACATCAAAATGTTAAAAAATTAAATGAGAATCTAAGTATCACAATTAGTTTTAAAGTACTATGGATGTTAGACAGAGTTTTCAGAAATTGAAAAATAATAACAATTTACTTTTTTTTTCTAGATAATTGTAATGGCAGGTAATCTCCAATTAACCTTTTAACTTCTAATTAAGCAGTGATCTTGTGATGCCATGCAAAAATCTCTGGGAAATAAATGTCTTTTAGAATATTATATATGAATTATAGTCATAATTAGGAGGGTTTGAGACCATTACAAATAAGATAGTCTCTCTGCTATAATAAATGATATTTATAGTACACTTTCAAGTAATTATTATTTTGATAGTTATCTTTATAGATTATTTAAATTATAGATACATTGTCAATACTCTGTTAGCTTAAATTAAGCAGAAGTGGGTTGCTTCCAATGTGTTTTTTCCCCCTTATTTTTAGTATTTAAAGGAAAAACAATAAACCTACAAAGGACTATTTTAAAATTATATGTTTCACTTAATGTTATTAGTTAAATTGCTATATTTTCTTTTGTTGTGAAACTTGGGGAAAATTATAAACACAATATAGTCATCAATGTCTATTTCAGAAATTAATTTTATTTAAAATGACATATCAAGGAAAATATCTCCTTTTGTATTTTATACACTTTTATAAACATTACATATACAAATATATATACCTCAGATTTTCCAGATACCCACAAGAAAGTAATACTGTTTTTCTTATACAGCATTTTGAGTGGTCTATCTTATCACTAGCAGTAATTTGAAGTTACTAAGTGACCCAGATATTGAACCTGGAATTTTTGACAGTGTAAATATAAGGCTGTCATCTTAAATGTGTGGTACTCAGAGTTTAGCAAAGTATTCAGACAATGGAAACCACATAGAGTCACCTACATAGACAATACTAGCAAGCGAAAGCTCTACTGATCTGTCTTTGTTTTCAACATGTCTAGAATACCTTCATTTTAATCCTAGGTAGAACCTAGTACCTTCTGCTGGGGTCAATTTCTCCTTTCAAATACTGTCCAGCAATGGTCAGCAAACCATGTTTTTTTCTCTTTAATAGTTGAGAGATACTAAAACTAATGTGTAATCAAACACTGATGGTGATGAGAAAGAAAAAAATGCTAAAGGCAAAGGACACATGTGAAACTTGATTAAAATCATTGTGATGTAATCTTCTGAGGAAACCTCTAATGATTATAAGGCTACACTAATTTTATATCATTTGTTCACTTTATAGCACCTGGATTTTTTTTTGTTGTTGTTGTTAGTTTATTATAATTGTTATTATTACTATTTTTTACTTTATTTTTACCAGAGCAATACTCATTTTCTGGCTTCTGGTGGTGCTAAGAATTGAACCTGGGACTTAGGTGCCTCAGGCATAAAAGTGCTTTTGCATAACAATTTGCTAGACATGAAACTCTTTTTGCATAACAATTTGCTATCTCCTCATTGGAAAACCTTTTGTTCTTTTCAAATCAGCTTTATATAATTCTTTCTTGCTGCTAGTTTAAGATTTTCCCATTTGAAACAATTTTCTTGTGTGTGTCCATAGCCCAAGTTCATCTAAGAAGCTATTTTAGTAGGCACTAGATGATATCCAGTAGAAATTATCATGAGAATAGATGTATATATTTGAATGCATAAATCCATCCTTTACACTTTTACTGTCTTTCTGGTCCTTGTACTTCTTGGTTCATCTCCTTGTATGGATAATTTTTGTAGTGGTTTATTAACAGTTTTAAACTAACCCTTGGTATTTTCTTACTACAAGAGACTGGCCCCACAACAATTATAAATAAATAAATACTCATTAATATATTTATATACAAAATTGTTTCATATTAATTAATATTTTATTCACTTATTATAGAGATAGAGAGGAATTGAAAAGGACAAAGTGATAAGGAGGGAAAGAGACAGAGAGACACTGTAGCCCTGCTTCATTCTTTGTGAAGCTTTCCACATGCAGGTGGGGACCAGGGGCTTGAACCCGGGTCCTCATGCACTGTAATATGTCCACTTAACCAGGAGCACCACCACCTGGGCCCGTACTAATTTAATTTTAATCAAAATCAAGCTTTATTTACAGTTTCAGTAAGTTTTTTCTAAGTAATGAAATTAAGAATGAAGTTGACTGTATAGTTATATAAAATTTCACTCATGTAAATAGTAGAAGTTGGTTGTTTTTTGACTGTGAAATAAAGAGAACAAATATCTGCTTAAACTTGGCCTTACACAGGGAATGATGTGAATTATTATAGTATAAAGCTATTTATCTGACAATTTCTTTGAAAAGTTGAGATTTGGGGACAAAATGTTTGGCCCAGGGCTTACAAGTTGGAAGACTGTCCCAGAAGAGAGGACAACTAGAAGTTGGTTATGTGTTTATAAGACCTATGAAGAGGAAGGGCGTTAGCATGTAATAGTATAAAAGTCAAGAGCAATAGACAATCTAGACTGTTCAGAAGCTTACAAAAATATCAAAAAGTCTTTAGTTATTACTGTAAATCAAGAAAGGGTTTAGAGTAAAAAAATCATAAACACAATCAAATTTAATTCTCTCTTACAAGCAAATAAAAGTTGCAAGCTCTATGGTGGTTATCATTGGAGATAGGAGGGTAGGGATACAAAATTTTGGTGTTGGTTGTGGTGTGGAACTCTACATTGTAATTTTACAATCTTTTAACAAACTATTCATAAAAATTACATTATTTGTTTTTTAATTTTTATTATCTTTACTTATTTCTTGGGTAGATGCAACCAAAAGTCAAGAGGGGAGGGGACGATAAAGAGGGAGATATAGAAATACCTGCAACACTGCTTTACCAGTTGAAAAGCTTTCCTCCTGCAGGTGGGGATTTGAGACTCAAACCCCAGTCCTTATGCATTGTGACATGTACTCTCAAGCAGGTGAGCCAGAAAATAAAACAAAAATAAAGCAATGGGATTACATCAAATTGAAAAGCTCTGTACAGCAAAGAAACTACCACTCTGAGGCCATGTGGTGGTGCACCTAGTTATAGTGTACAAGGACCCAGGTTCAAGCCCCTGGTCCCCACCTTCAGGGGGAAGCTTCATGAATGGTGGAACAGGGCTAAAGATGTCTCTCTGTCTCTTTCCCTCTATTTCTCCCCCCTTCTCAATTTCTCTGTCTCTATCCAATAATAAGTAAAACAAAACAAAACACCAGTCAAACAAAGAAACTCCTCACAGAATGGGAGAGGATCTTTACATCCCATACATCAGACAAAAGGCTAATAACCAAAATATATAAAGAGCTTTCTAAACTCATCAGGAAAAAAAAGGCCCCATCCAAAAATGGGGAGAGGGTATGAGCAGAAGAGGTCCAAAGTGCCAACAGACATATGAAAAAAATGTTCCAAGTCATTGCTTGTCAGAGAAATGCAAATTAACACAACAATGAGATACCACTTCATTCCTGTTAGAATGCCACACATCAGAATGGATTGTCACAACAAATGCTGGAGTATGGGAGCCAAGGAACTCCCTGCACTGCTGGTGGGAATGTAAATTGGTTCAAACCCTGTGGAAAGCAGTCTGGAGAATTCTCACAAGAAAGTGAGAAATATACCTACTTTATGACCCTGCAATTCTTCTCCTGGAGATATATCCTAAGGAGTCAAACAAACCCATCCAAAAAGATGTGTATACACTTATGTGTATACATTCAAGTCCAAAGCAGCACAAATTTGTAATAGCCAAAACCTGGAAGCAACTCAGGTGTCCAACTACATATGAGTGGCTGAAGAAGTTGTACTCTATATACACAGTGAAATACTACTCAGTTATTAAGAATAATGAACTTAACCTTCTTCACCTCATCTTTGATGGAGTTTGAAGGAATCATGTTAAGTGAGATAAGTCAGAAAGAGAAGGATGAATATGGGCTGACCCTACTCGCAGACAAAAGTTGAAAAATAAGAACAGAAAGGAAAACGCATAGCTGAACTTGGAATGAGTTTGGAGTATTGCACAAGTAAAAGACTCTGGGGAGAGGGTGGATCCTGTAGGGGAGTTGGGGTAGGGACACAGATGTTTGGTTGTGGGAATAGTGTTAAACTATACTCCTATTAATTTATAACCTTATAAATCACTATATATTTAGTATCTTACGGAAAATTGATTGTTCAAGTTCATTAACTGCTTAGATTTCAGTTCTGAACAAATCCCTTTTGTCTAAGTATTTAATGTTTCAAATTTGTAAGCTGCTTAATTTCTGACACTGGACTTAATTTTTTAAAAATATTGTATTATTTATTATTTATTCCCTTTTGTTGCCCTTGTTGTTTTATTGTTGTAGTTATGATTGATGCCGTTGTTATTGGATAGGGCAGAGAGAAATGGGGAGAGGAGGGGATGACAGAGAGGGGGAGAGAAAGATAGACACCTGCAGACCTGCTTCACCATTTGTGAAGCGACTCCCCTGCAGGTGGGGAGCCGGAGGCTGGAACCGGGGTCCTTATGCAGGTCCTTGCACTTGTGCCACCTGTTCTTAACCCACTGTGATACTGCCAGACTCCCTGGACTTAATTTTTTTAAGCATTTCTACAAACAGATTTTTTTTTAAATACTGAGGTCAATATTTTTAAATGTACTTATAGGATTTAATGTATGCAATATAGTAACATTACAGAAATGTCTGTACACATTTAAATATGTTTGTATTATAGAAAATAGTTGGAGAAGATAGGAAAACCATGATAATCTCTTTCTTATACCGTAAACCCATGGGTAAAAATTCTTGACTCTCACAGACAAATAAGTTTCTGTGTTGATTGATAGTTCCCCAGGAGATATAAAATGAAGACAGTGGCCAGTTCAGAAGCTATAAATATACTGGATTTAGAAATTACTGGGAGTTGGGCTGTAGCGCAGCGGGTTAAGCGCAGGTGGCGCTAAGCTCAAGGACCGGCATCAGGATCCCGGTTCGAGCCCCCAGCTCCCCACATGCAGGCAGGTCCCTTCACAGGCGGTGAAGCAGATCTGCAGGTGTCTGTCTCTCTCTCCCCCTCTCTGTCTTCCCTCCTCTCTCCATTTCTCTCTGTCCTATCCAACAACAACGACATCAATAATAACTACAACAATAAAACAACAAGGGCAACAAAAGGGAATAAATAAATAAAATTTTTTAAAAATTTAAAAAAAAAGAAATTACTGATTGTAAAGATGTCCAACTTCACAACAGTTCTGAAATATGCTTTTATTGTTGTCCTATATCACTTTGTCTGAGTTTTTATAATGTATTTACTAACATTACCTTTTAATTGTGTTTAATGAAATTCAGTACGGTGTGATTGTGAAGAATGTGGACACTGGGACCAAATATGCTGGATTCAAACCAAGTCTTAGCTATATAAATAGCTATTGATAATTACTAGTTTTACTGAGTCTTACATGTAAATGGATGTACTGCTTCTTGTGTCAAAATAAAAATTTTAAAAAAGTACCTAAAACCCCAAAGCCAGACCTAGTAACTTAGAGGTAATTACTAATGTATTGTATTGCTCAAACGAATTAGATTTCAAACAAATCAATTATTCCAACAACAAAGAAGTTGATACAGAAACAGACAACAGAAATGAGGACATATTAAAAGTGCTTTCATTGCAAGACCCAAGTGCATTTCCATGAGTCCCATCATAACATCTACTTCTTCACAGTTTCAGGAAAGAGGGAACAATGCTATTTCTCTTGGGAGCTGGGAAGCATTTTGGGGTCTCCTGCTTCGCTGAATTATGCATTAAGAGCCAATCCTTTCTCTTCCAGCCTCATGCAAATAATATTCTAAATATTAATGATCACATTAGTACATTGAGAGGTTAGGTGCAAAATATTAGTGTCTAGAGAGAATGTGAATAGGTTAATGTAAAATTATAATATGGGATGTCTGGTGGACACCACCTATGATAGAGTTGTGAATACTGAAAAGGTAGACAGCACAGTGCTTGTGTGGGTTTATGGTGTTGCTTCCTTTCCCTATCACAATATAAACTTATATGGCCTTTACAACTGAGACAGCAACACTCATCAACTTACTTTATTCCTGCATGAAGTTTTGAGATGAAGTTTTGAGATCAAGGCATCTCCAGATATACTGTATGGCCTTTGGTACACATTAACTGCCACCATTTTCTATGTAGCATGATATATCTAATCCTTTTTCATCTCTGATATTATTAGAATGAAAAAAAAAAAAAAAAAAAACCTACCGGAGCCTTCGGAGAGCTTTTTCATAGACCAATGAAATCGATTTTGAAAAGTTAACTTTTTAATCAACAAAAAGTGTCACTATGAGAAAAAAAAAGCAGTCAGGACTGGAACAAAAAGACTCTCAACATAAATGTGTATAAAAAGTGAAATATGACATAGGAGATATGTGAAAATAATTCATGGTTTCTGTTTTTGCAACTAGGATTTTCTGAGCAAAACTCAAAACAGCAACTTGAAACCTGGATTTCCAGACCTTTTCCAGAAAGAATACTGAAGAGATGGTAAGAGTATATTTTTTAAATATCCAAGGAAAGTAAAATTCAGAATCATGGAGATGCTGAAACACTTGTCTCTCCTCAAAGAGATTTATTTTACCTAAGAGGCTAAGGAACTTCTTTTGTCATAATGATGATTTGTTTCCATCATTGAGATTATGTTTCTTCCTTGCTTAAAAAAAGAGTATAACATATCTATAAATATGCAAATGCACATTTGAGGGATTCTCTCTTTAAACTTAGACCACTTTATATGCATACATCTGTCCATGGAATTCACTTTGCATTGTTCCACAAAGAAGAATGATTGATAAAAATGAACTCACTGCGGTTGTGAATTATGTTTACTTGGAGATTTATTTGAATATATTTGAATATTAAAAACAGATCAATATCAATGAGTAGAAATGGGGAAATCTAAAATATTTTCTTGAAAATCATTTCTTATAAATTATTGATGGAATCAACACTACTTACATCACTATCTCAAGTTGACCTATACTCAGTTGTTTAAAGTGTTAAATATTTTATTATTAGATAAAAATATGAAAACAATTTTAATGGAAGCCACCTAAGATAAATGTTAGTTATTAAAATGTGTTATAGGGATTAAGGAAAAAATATATACATATATGAATGAAAGATCTCTTTTCTTATTTAGCTCTAGGCAGTATGATTTTGAAACTCTGTTAAATGATGTGGTCATTTATTCCATATTTCTGGTATGCAAAATTTTTCTCAGTTTTGATCACAAGAAACTCTTTAGTATGTCATGCTTTCTGTGTTGTGGCTATCATAAATTTTTATCTTCTTGTCATGTATTATACTTTAAGTATAATGAATTTAGAGCAACTAACTGGAATAAGCTATGTGATCCCCTATTATCTATGTAATTTCTCCTAGTCTTATAAAATAGAGCAGAACAGGAAGTTGCCTATTCTAACACTGATGTAATGGCTGATTAAGAAAGACATTTATTCTGTGAAACTCGCTTCTGTTTATTATGATTAATTCAGACAGCTTTCAGAGACAGACACTAGATGTTAGATTTTGTATGAAATAAATGGAAAATCTTTACTATATATGATTTTTATTTTTTCCTTTGTGGATCTTCTAACAAAGATTAAATTGTGACAGTCTTCTGATCCACAGATGATGAGTACAAATTATAAACAGTTGTGTTCTCAGACAGAACATTAAGTTCTTTGACATTGTCAGTTCATTAAAATCTTCACAATACAAGTATGCTTGATAACTTTTAAGAGCTAGTATTTTTAAAAATGTTATTTGTAGTAGGCTTTCATAAGGAAGACAGTCGGGAAAAAATATAAATAAGGATAAAAAAGTACAGAGGAATGACTTGAAAATGAAGAAACTGAGAAATCAAGGTTTGAAAATGGGAAAGAAGGTGTAAATCATAAATAATCTGTGCAGACAACATAGGAATATCCTTGTTTTCTTCCTGTAAAGAGCTAATTGATGGTGAAAGTAGAACTTACATTCACATAGGACGTTAAATCTACATGTCTCCAATTTCATTTGAGCTCTTTTTGGGGGTCAATTTTCTGACCTTCTAGATTTTCTGTTAGTAAGCTGCTGAAGAGAGGGGAATCATAGATAGATTGATATGATAGTATCCTTTGGATATGGATAATCTATAGGTATAAATTGGAATATAGATCGAAATAGGGATATACAGATTTACCAAGACTTGAGGATATCAGTGAAAGCCTAAATGCTAAATGAGCATGAGTCAAATTTCTTGGCACCTCATGGAATATTCTATAATGACCAGAGCACCGAGATTTCCCAGTAAAGGAATGTGGAGGAGCTCAAACTAATAACGATTGGCAGAGGTTTGGGCTTAGAAAGAAGCAGCAGAAATATGAAATTAGTGGAAATGTAATGGACACAGGACAATGACCAATTCGTGGTGCTGTCCAATCTAGTTAATTTAAAGGAACTACTCAGGATCACGATGAGAGCACATAAGTCCCAGCAGTCATGTGAACAATATAACCAGGTGCCAAATCACCACTGGGTGCCATCTTGGAGAAGAGAGATGTAATATTGGGAATTTAAACACCCATAGTTCTTAACTAGCAAATTCACACAAAGGCATTATCAGTTAAACTAAATAAAACAAAACTTGGTGGAAAACTATTGACACTGAGGGAGTATTACTAAGCAAGTATAGGTTGCCCTGTAACTTAAGGAATGGAATGGGAGAGAAGGTTCTGTGTCTCGTCAGAACAGTTGGGTGTCTCTGCCGGAGTCCGGCGGTAGCACAGAGGGTTCGCATGTGGTGCAAAGCATAAGGACTGTAGTAAAGATCCCGGTTCGAGCCCCTGAAGCAGTTTTACACGTGTCTATTTTTCTCTCCCCCTCTCTGTCTTCCCCTCCTCTTTCCATTTCTCTCTGTCCTATCCAACAACAACGGCATCAATAACAACAATAATAACTACAAAAAAGGGCAACAAAAGGGAAAATTAAAAAAAGAAGAACAGTTGTCTCCGCATAATGTTTACTTTATCATGGTCACTTAGCAGACTGTGAAGAACATTAAACAATGTGTTATCACTGTGATTAAATGACCAACCAAGTGTCGTTTCTTAAGGAGCCATAATCCAATCTTTGGTGCTTCCCTCGCACTCACCCACAATTCAGATTCACCTGGAAATATCCCCTTTCTGTGTAAAGTGAAGCTTTGCAGATATAACTAGAGGAAGCCATACTGCACCAAGTTGGACCCTAAATACAATGGCTTGCGTGCACCCTTAGAACAGAGAGTACACACACACACACACATACACACACATGTATATGTATATGTATATGTATATGTATATGTATATGTATATGTATATGTATATGTATATGTATATGTATATGTATATGTATATGTATATGTATATGTATATATACAAGGGAGAAATTCATGTGAAGAAAGAGAAGATTGGAAGTGACATTTCCATAAACTAAGACATGCTGATTTTGGGAAGCTACTGGAATTTAGGGAGAGATTAAAAAAAAAATTTAAAAAAGACTTTTTTTTTCCTTTGAAGCATTTAGAGAGAAAATGATTCTTTTGACCTCTTTATTTCAGGAATTGGTTGTTGAGAAATTTCTTAGACTTTGGGGTTCTGCTAGCTAATTACAAAAAATTCTCTGTGTATTCTAAGAACACCAACACAAGATGCTGAAAAGTTTCCACCTATGCCTCTTCATTTTACTTGCTTCTATAAAATCCATGTTCTTATTTTTTGAAATGTTTTAAATTAATGAGTAGTCTTCTTATTGTTAGAGCTTGAATAAAATAATTCCCTTAGTTGGCCAGCACTTTTTCTTTCTTATAATCCTGCCTAAAGAATATTTTTCTTCACATACATTTAGAAAACAGGCAATGTTTATTGACTTCTGCTCTTTTTAAATTTTTTATTAATGATTTACAAAATCATGAGATAATAGGGTTTAATTCCACACGGTCCTCTACCACCAAAATTCTGTGTCAATCCTTCTACTGAAAACTGCAGTAGTTCTCCCAAGGTTACAGATATGGGTTGCCTATTATTTCTATAACTATCTATATTTATATATATTTGCCCATTTTTTTTGTCTATGGTCCTGGCTTCTTTTTTTTTTTTTTTCAAAGACACATCTCTACCTATTGCTACTTCCAAATGTTCTCCTTCTTTTTTTTTTTTTCCTCTTCTCTCTCTGGGTCTTGATGGAGCCCTGATATCTTATTACATCTTTGAATATTTTTTATCATTTTTTACCTACTATCATTATTGCTGGAACTCAATGACTGCAGGACAATGTCTTTAGGACTTACTGTGGTCATTTCTTTTCTTTTTCCATTTTACTTGAACCATTAAGAGGGGTGGAAGAGCTGGAGAGGGAGAAAGAGAGATACTTGCAGACCTGCTTTACCGTTCCTTAAACATTCTGCCTCCTGCAGGTGAGAAGCCAGGCTAGAACCCCGTTCATTGTGCGTAGAACTTGTGCACTCAACTGGGTGCACTCTTGCTTGGTAATCTATCTCAGATTACTCTTTTCATGTGCCAGTATTCCTTTCTCTTTTCACATAAGGATACCAGGATGATTAAGAGGACAAATTAAGCACATTATCTGCTTCCTTAGAGCTGGGCTAGTGTGGGGGTGCCTCTTCCTGGGTGCATACTCTCTGGGTTGGAGAGAACTCGACCAGAGCCAGCCTGGGCTGCTACTCACTTAGTGATGCGAGGGAGATAACTCAGGAACAGACTTGTGGTGGAGAGACAATACAATATCTTTATTGATCAGAGAGCCAAGGCTTTTAAAGGACAGACCCGAAAGTGGCAAGTCAGAAATGGAAATGGCTAGGAAATGGGCAGAGAAAGGCAAAAGGGGCTGGAAAGGTAGGAACTTCCTTAGCAACTGTTGCGAGGGTTTTAACTGGTAGGATTAATATTACCCTGCGGGCAGGGAGGGCCTTGAGGGTAGAAAGAAGATAGATCAAAGGAATGGAATGGGTGGGGATCTTTCAGGCAAAACAATGATTATGTAGATAGGCCATAGTATCAGGAATGCAGGGTGGAGCAGGGGGAGCTGGCTTAATGTTTTAAGGAATGCCAGGCGCCTGGGGGCAGAAAAATGCAGGGTGCTTTGTTAGGTTCCTCACAATTTCCCAACACCTTAGGATGGCAGTTGATTTTGATATTCATTGCAGAAAAATAAAAACTATTTGATATTGGGGATTTATATCTAATTATCATGGCTTATATTACCTGGGGGTGGGGGGGAGAGTGGCGTGGGAGAAGAATGTAATATTACTACAAGCTGTTTTCATTTAAACCATAAAGAGTTTCATTTGTTTAGTGAATTAATGCCCAATAAAGGTTACATACAGGAGTCAGGTGTTAGCATACCCAGTTAAGTGCACACAATATAGTGAGCAAGGACCTGGGTTCAAGCCCCCCGTGCCCACCTGCATGGGGAAAACTTCATGAGCAGTGAAGCAGTGCTACAGGTCCCTCTCCCTCTCTCTCAATCTCCCTCCTACTTCTCAATTTCTCTCTGACTCTATCTAATAATAAATAATCAGAAATATTTAAATTAAAAAAAAAGGTTACATACAACTCCAGGACCTGTCTAATCCTGATGGCTGAATGCATGGTCAGTAGAGACCTAACTTGTACTATGTTATTAACCAAGGGCTTCTTTTCATAATGACTTCTCTAATGAAGGGTGCAATGTGAAAATTGTTATCTGGTGGTATGAGTTAAAAAAAACATGTAACACATCACACATACTACACTGTGGCTCTACTTCTACATACTGTGATGCTATCCTCAACATTAGAATTGCTCAACCTCTAAAAAAAATAACCCTCCTTCTCCTTTGCTCTGAGGGTTCTCTTTTTAGCTTAGCTCCCAGCTCCCTTTTCTTATATGCTTCACACACACACAAAAAAAACCCTTCCTCACCTGAAAGTGCTTTGCTTCCTGTTTGAGCCAGAAAAGGACCTCATGGTCAGATATCATCAGTAACAATATGAGATCTGACCCATGTCAAGAGCACAAGATACCTACACTGTGCATTTAGGAAGATTATTTTAGCTGATATGAATTATTTTAGTTAAAAATCCGGTTTTCACAATGTTCTGTCTGCTGTCAAGAAAATATATGTTATCTTCTTTGTCATATTAAAGAATAAATAAGCAGCACTCAGAAAACCTACATTGAAAATGGGGAGGGGGAGACAAAAGATTAGTTTTTGCATTGTTTTATTAAGCAAAATATCACTTAAACACAGCAAAGTCTTTAAATGCCAATTTGAGAACCAAAAAAAAAAAGTCTCCAACAAATCTTTTACAATCAAGAAGAGTGGGTTAAATATTTTTTCACATCATTTACCAGTGATTGTTGTAAATGTACTTCCACCTTAATTAATAAAAGATGATTTCAAAATGAATAAATCACAAAGGATTTCCTTCTAGCACTTGGCCTAATGATGAATAAATGAAGACAAGAAATTTCTATTGGAACATAAAGACACTATTTTTTTCTTAAAGGTGAGCTAAAGTGACTTAAAATACACAAAGAAAATATTTTGTAGGGAGTCGGGCTGTAGCACAGCGGGTTAAGCGCAGGTGGCGCAAAGCACAAGGACTGGCATAAGAATCCCACTTCCGGGAGTCGGGCTGTAGCGCAGCAGGTTAAGCGCAGGTGGCGCAAAGCACAAGGACTGGTATAAGGATCCCGGTTCGAACCCCGGCTCCCCACCTGCAGGGGAGTCGCTTCACAGGCGGTGAAGCAGGTCTGCAGGTGTCTATCTTTCTCTCCTCCTCTCTGTCTTCCCCTCCTCTCTCCATTTCTCTCTGTCCTATCCAACAACGACGACATCAATAATAACTACAACAATAAAAAAAAATGACGGTAACAAAAGGGAATAAATAAATAAAATTAAAAAAAATATTTTGTTGAAAGGAAAAAAATCTGTATTCACTACATTCGACATTAGAGCTAAGAGAAATCAAGTCTCTTCAAAGACTTCTTTTTTCGTTTTTTTTGGTAGGTGTGATTAATTTGGGAGAGGACAGTAATATTTTCCTCCTCAGGTTAAAAAAAAAAGGGAAACATAAACGTGGTTAATACAGCTGCAACAAAGGAGTCAGTGAAGTGAAATAGTCAAGTTTATGGAACAGTGAGATAGCAATAATCATAACAAAGGAAGTTTTACAACAGGAGAAGAAGTCAAAAAAGCAATTTTCTGTTGTATTAGGGAGGACATTTTGTACGCACTGGAGAAAAAAGTCTCAGTGTATCTTTAGCCATATGTGTCTATGTCTATGTTGAGAGGAACTATTCAGTTAAAGGTAATGTATTTGGGGTGAAAGAGATGTTCTTTCCTTTTTATTAGTGTTCAAAGTTAAAATTAACTGAAGGTATGAAAATTAGGTACTTGGAACAATGAGGTCCAACTCTCGTCTCTGTCCGTTAATATTTCAGTGCTCTTGAGCAAGTCACATCTTAAACCATTAGATTCTTCTTGGGAACAATTTTATTTTTATTTATTAATGTATGTATTTATTTATTTTAAATATTTTGATTTATATATTATTGTATAGAGACAGAGAGAAACTGAAAGGGGAGGGGGAAATAGAGGGAAAGACACTTGTAGCCCTGTTTTACCACTCGTAAAGCTTCCCATTGCAGGTGGGGGCTTCAACCCGGGTCCTTGAACACTGTGATGTGTGTGCCTAATAAGGTACACCACCACCTGGCCTGGGAACAATTTTATTTTTAAAGAATGATTTTGACTAGAAGAACTTCATGATTCCTACAAGTGCTTATTTTTAACTTCTAAAAATCCTATGGCATTGCATAAATATCAGAGAAATAGTTCTACAATCATAAGAAATCCACACAGTTGTCATATAGAATAATTTCCTTATGTCAGCTTATGAATTTCAGCAGTTATAGGAACAATGTCAGAACAAAATAAAACAACCCAAAACTTGTCTGTTTAGATGGGTTAACGTGGGGGGGAAAATCTATTTTCTTTCTGTTTAGTGGAGAGAGTTTCAAGTAGAGGAAGTGATGTGAATTAACTGAAGGACTCTTGATAAAAAGCTGTATCATCCACTGTATGTGGAATGTCACACAGAAAAACACATTCTCAGTATCCTAGTCAGACAAACTCAATATCACAGTTAAGCTTTCTACATCATTTCCAAAGGACTGACAGAAATGTTAAGAATCAGAATACTGTGAACACTCTTCACCAGGCATGGATTGAAAAGCATTTTAAAGGTTAATTAGCTACTTCATCTTTTGTTATTTCAGTGACACAAGTGTCTCACAATAATAATAATAATAAAAAAAGATTTCAGGTATTCAATTTCAAGTTTTCATGTTGTTGTTCATTGTTCGTTTAGAAACAAATATACTAGAATAGAATTTCTCTACTTGAAAGAACTTAGAGGTAGTTTTCCTCTATTCACTAATTGAGTTATTAGGAAATACCAAGCATGTAAAATTTTCATGACATACTTAAGATTGTCCTTTTCCCTTACCATGACTTTTATGTATTATCTCATGAGAACTGAGTGCCCCAGCATCCTGCTTTCCTCAGAAGAATTTGAAATTTTCACATGTTTAAAGATAAAGCATTATCACATAGTAAATGGCAAAGAGGTCTCTAGAGTGTGATGAAACAAGACTTTCCAGACACCCTTTGATATACCAGCTGTTGTGTAGGGACCACTCAGGGGAATATGTTTTGCCCCTGGTTTCCCAAGAGTGCCTTGTTTCTTCAGTTGATGAAAAGCTGTATAAATTTCCACTGTAAGATATGACTCTGCTCCATAGAGACTCACCTAATGGGGTAATATAAAGCAATTAGATACGATAACTTAAGATAGTCAATGCTAATGGTAGGGCAATCTCATGATGTGAGGAAATACTTGCTAAAATAAGGATTTGCTCATTTTTATGAGAATAGAACAAATATTACAAATGTTTATCTAGAACCAGAAAAGACATAGAAATGGCAAAACAATCTTGAGAAGAAAGAACACAACTGGAGGCATCACACTCCCAGATCTCAAATTGTCTTATAGGTCTGTTGTAATCAAAGCTGCTTGGTACTGGAATATGAACATACACACTGACCAGTGGAATAGAATTGAGAACCCAGAAGTAAGCCCCCACATCTATGGACATCTAATCTTTGATGAAGGTACCCAGGCTATTATGGGGAAAGGAGAGTCCCTTCAGCAAATGCTGTTAGAAAAAAAATGGGTTGAAACATGCAGAAGAATGAAACTGAACCACTATATTTCACCGAACACAAAAGTAAATTCCAAGTGGACCAAGGACTTGAATGTTAGACCACAAACTATGAGAAACTTAGATGAAAATATTGACAGAACTCTTTTTCCCATAAATTGTAAAGACATCTTCAATGAAACAAATCCAGTTACAAAGAAGACTGAGGCAAGTATAAGCCTATGATACTACAGAAAATTAAGAAGCTTCTGCACAGCAAAAGAAACCAATACCCAAACAAAGATATCCCTCACAGAATGGGAGAAGATCTTTACATGCCATTTATCACAGAAGACTTTAATAACAGAAATATATAAAGAGCTTGCCAAACTCAACAAGAAAACAAATGACCCCATCCAAAAATGGGGAGAGGACATGGACAGAATATTCACCACAGAAGAGATCCAAATTACAAAGGAGACTAAGGCAAGCATAAACCTCTGAGACTACATCAAATTAAAAAGCTTCTGTACAGCAAAAGAAACCAATACCCAAACAAAGAGACCCCTCAAAGAATGGGAGAAGATCTTTACATACCATACATCAGACAAGAGTTTAGTAATCAAAATACATAAAGAGCTTGCAAACTCAACAAGAAAACAAATAACCCCATCCAAAAATGGGGAGAGGACATGGACAGAATATTCACCACAGAAGAGATCCAAAAGGCTGAGAAACACAGGAAAAAATGCTCCAAGTCTTTGTCAGAGAAATGCAAATAAAGACAACAATAAGATACCGCTTCACTCCTGTGAGAATGTCGTACATCAGAAAAGGTAACAGCAACAATTGATGGAGAGGTTGTGGGATCAATGAACCCTCCTACACTGCTAGTGGGAATGTCAGTCCAACCCCTATGGAGAGCAGTCTGTAGGACTCTCAGAAGGCTAGAAATGGAACTACCCTTTGATCCTGCAATTCTTCTCCTGGGGATATATCTTAAGGAACCCAACACACCCATCCAAAATTATCTGTGTACACATATGTTCTCAGCAGCACAATTTGTAATAGCCAAAATTTGGAAGCAACCCAGGTGTCCAACAACAGATGAGTGGCTGAGCAAGGTGTGGTATATATACACAATGGAATACTACTCAGCTATGAAAAATGGTGACTTCACTATTTTCAGCCCATCTTAGTTGGAGATTGAAGAAATCATGTTAAGTGAAATAAGCCAGAAACATAAGGATGGACATGGGATGATCTCACTCTCAGGCAGAAGTTGAAAAAGAAGATCAGAAGAGAAACCACAAATAGAACCTGAACTGGAGTTGTTGTATTACACCAAAGTAAATACTATATGGGGTGTGTGGATGGGGAGAGTACAGGTCCCAAAAGGATGACAGATGACCTAGTGTGGGTTGTATTGTTATGTGGAACCTTTAGAAATGTTATGCATGTACAAACTATTGTATTTACTGTCTAATGTTAATACGTCTCCCAATAAAGAAATAAAAAATAGAAGTTTCTAGATACTGACAAAGATGCTTTGAACTCCCAGGGTTATTTCTGGGGCTCAGTGCCTGCACTACGATCCACCATTCCAAGTGCCCATTTTCTCTTTTTCTCTCTTTCTTTCTGTCTCTGTCTCTCTATCTCTCTCTATTATTTTATTGTCTGATGGGACACAGAGAAAAAGAGAAAAGAGTAAGAAGAGACAGGGAGATCAAAAGAGTAACATCTGGAACACAGTTTCAGTGCATGTAAAGCTTCCCACCTGAAGGTGGGGGCCAGGGGCTTGAAACTAGATCCTTGAGTATTATAGCATGTGTGCTCAGCTGGGTGCAACACTGCCCATCCCTGGACCTGATTTTTTAAGTAGCCTCATTCATAATTAACAAAAAGTGGAAGCAACCACTTCAGTAGATGAATGGGTATGCATATGGTACATTGAAACAATCATATATTCTTCAATGAAAAGAACTAAATTATAGAGCCATTGAAAAACAAGGTAAAACGTGCCTATTGTTACATGAAGAAAGCGAATCTACTACATATTAGCTGTTGGACAACCCCTGATAATAATGCTTCTTATTTCTCTCCTGAACTATTTTTCTTTTTTAAAATTTTTTATATTTATTTATTTACTATTGTCCTTGTTGTTTTATTGTTGTAGTTATTATTGATGTCGTTGTTGTTGGATAGGATAGAGAGAAATGGAGAGAGGAGGGGAAGACAGAGAGGGAGAGAAAGATAGACACCTGCAGACATGCTTCACCGTTGTGAAGTGACTCCCCTGCAGGTGGGGAGCCCGGGGCTCGAACCGAGATCCTTATGCCGGTCCTTGTGCTTTGCGCCACATGCGCTTAACACCCTGCGCTACCGCCCAACTCCCAAACTATTTTTCTTTTTTCTTAATATTTTATTTATTTATTTATTTGTGAGAAAGATAGAGAGAGAAAGAACCAGACATCACTCTGGTACATGTACTTCCAGGGATCAAACTCAGGACCTCATGCTTGAGAGTCCAGTGCTTTATTCACAGCACCAGTTCCCGGACCACACTATTTTTCTTAATTACCAACTGCTATACATTATATCAGACATATCATAAATTATTTATGATCTCCATAGTTCTGTCCCCAGCCCCCAAAGATGTTTTGGCCATTTCAGGGTAAACACATAGCTGTCAACAGACCTTCAGGCTAACATAATGTCTGTCTTATCTGTTATCCATGAACTATGCCTACATCCCTGGCATGGCCAGGTTTGCAGAATAAATATAGAATCTGATATAATCACTAGAATTGGAGATAACAAGATTAATTATCCCTTTAAGATGTTTATATATAACTCATAAGATATTTAGGTTTGATATTGCTTTATGTACTCATTTCCAGTATAGAGAGAGACAGTAAGGCCATGCAAGACATTAAAGAGTTAGAGAGATTAAATATAAATTAGATATTTGAGAGACATTAGAAACATTAAAGAGATTGGAGATTTAGGAGGAGACACAGGCAGAAGATTAGGAAGCACACATGCAGGAGACATTTCTCCAGAAACTCATGGTACCTGTATGGGAGACACTCTACCGAACCTCTTTTTTTCTCACTACTGTTAATGTCATGAAGTTTATTCCTCGACTTTGATAGGTGAAAGAAACTCTGCAGTCCAGCATTCAGAGAACCCTCCAGAGAGAATCTGAGAGCACACCTTTTGTTTTGTTTTGTGCTAGTTGTTTTGTTTTTAATAATTGCCTAATTCCATTCCAACTACATGACATTTAGAATAATCCCAAATAAGACAGTAAAAAGATGTGATTTCTAGATACTAGGAGTTGGAATGGGGTTGGTAGGTGAAGAGTAGAGGGTTTTTAATCTGTGAAATATTATTAATTTACTGTAAATAACGGCTACTAGTCTGTATGCTTTTGTTCAAACTCATAGACTATGCAAAACCACAGCAACTATAGTAACTGAACTATAGATTTTGAGTGGTTATCACAACATAGGCTTCTAATTTGTAGCAAATGTACCACTATGGTGAGAGTGTCGAAAATGAGAGAGATCTGCATTTAAGGGTCTTATACTAATAATAGAATGAGACAATAATGTAAAAAAAAAAAAACCCTAGTATAATCATGTTCTATATATCATAATTTTCATGATTATGTTTTTAGAGTGATTTTCTCTGATATAACCTTTTAAGTGTTTAAAATGTATAGCATTGTTCTGTATTATCTTATTCAAGTTAGGAATTCTATGTAAAAATGACTGATATGTGTAATTATGTAAGCTTTGGTCATTTCATGGTTTTCAATATCAGTATCACTATAATGAAAAAATGGTGATTGATATGTTTGTTGCTGTCACAAGGGGACGTTCACTCCCTGGTGTCATTTCGCCAAGAGAGGTGTTAGCATATCTCACTCTCCACCAAACCTTCATCCTTTTTCACCATCTGGATTTACGTCTTCTTCAGTGCTCCTCCCTCCCTCTTTCTGATCATCTATTTCTACTTCTACCTGTAAACATTAGCTTAAAGGAAGGTGCATTTCTGATATGATTTTATCCCATTCTTTTGTTGTATTAGCGTCTAGCTAATCCTTCAGTATGTTTATCTGAACTGCTAATGCTAATCTAATGAAGATCATACGTTATAGAAATTTGAATGAAAACAAAAAGGGGGAATAAATAACTTGGCTCAACAAAAAATAAATAACTTGTTTATACTCAGTATCACCTTTCCCTTTTATCAACATATCAAACTTCTAAAGACAATCTTTATTATTTTTGAGATACTATTGAGTAGTTGACTAAGTACGCTGACTCTATCTTGCATGATAGAAGAATTTTATTCCAAGGATTATGTGTAGATATCAATAGTGCTTTCATTGCTTTTACCAATTCTTATCAAATTATTTTTGCAACATAATTTTTTTCATGCCTAGAATAAACAGTTTTCTAAGATGACTTGAAATGATATCTTTTATTGGAATTCACACCCTGGTGTAGTCTCCCCTATATGTAGGCTAGACAAATAACTTGCTTTTAAAGATGGGAATATAGCAAAAGTGATGGAATTTCACATCCAAGATTGGGTTATAAAAGACTGATTTTGTTCTTAATTATTATGGAATTTCACATCCAAGATTGGGTTATAAAAGACTGATTTTGTTCTTAATTATTATTTTATCTTCTGTTTTTTTTTTCTCATGTGCTTGCTCTGAAGCAGCTAGCTTTTTTTTTTTTTTTAGTTGCCATGTTGAGAATCTCATTTGTCAAAGAACTTAGATTAATTTGTGGCCAATGAGAATTCAGTAACTGAATCCCCTAGCAATATTATAGGGGGATTCAACCCTGCCAATAAATTCCTAAGTGAGAATGGAAGTAAGTTTAGTTGGATTTTGCAGTGACTGTAGTCCCAGAAGATATTTTTACCATCTTCTTGAATGCTGACTCAGAGACACTGGGACTATCAGGTGAGACATACAATTTAAAAAATGCACCACAATGTGTTGTAACTGGAAATACATTTAATATTATGCAAAATATCTTTTATTTCCTATAAATCACTAAAATGTAAACAACTTAGATCTTTCACTGCCTGGCATGTGTAGTCAACTGGATACCCTACTTTCAGGGTCCCACATTTATCTGCATCTTTCCCTACTTAAAGGAAAGAAAAGTTAGGTGACAGTAGCAAATTAACTTTACTGTTTTGTGTATTTTATCTTTGAAGATCTGAAAGTCACATTTGTTTACAGTGACTTACAAGTGGGAAATAAGGCAGTTCCAAAAATCACCACAGATTGCCAATAATGAAGATCTATACTCAAAATAATCCTAAAACAAAAAAGAAAAAATATGCCACAGATAAAAAAATGATATACTAAGTCTTTATATGACGTTTTTCTAAGAACCTGATGAGCTCTAGCTGTATTTTTTAATACTCACCATAATGTTATATAGTGATAAGGCTTAGTAATCCTTTTTCCATTTATTCTATTCTTTTTTAATTTCTTGAGAAAACTCTGAAGCAAGAAAACTCAAGTAAGCTAGTCAAGGTCAAGGTCACAGAGTAAATTAGAGTTAGACTCAGAGGGAGCCATTATGTATGCTCAATCTCTTTGTGAAAGTGAGTGGAATCACTACATATGCTGGAAATACTTGCTTTGTTCATTTCTTTACCGTTATATGTCTCACTTCTGAGTAGAAATAGTCCATTTTAAGCTGTATTATTTTTATTTTCACATAAAATATTGTTATATGAAAGCACTACATGTCAATTTAATTATATGGAAAATATTAAAATATATAGCTCCATGATTGTTAGTAAAATAATGTAATAAGAAGAGAAGTAGTTTCGAGAGTGTAGCTTGAAGGCTTATTGATTATCATAAAACTAAAGATTGCTTCTTTCTCCTGTGAACCTTGAAACAATGTGTTTTCTGTGTTCTCATTTCCTATTCTTTGCAGCTTAGCATATCATATTGTAGCCTTAAGAATGTAGCTTAGAATAATATCTTTTTATAGAAATGTCTCAAGTGTCTGAAGATTAGAAGGATTATACTGGGCACACAATCTAGTAATATTCTCCTCCAAATATATATTTTTTTCCATTTTGTTGTCCTTGTTGTTATTGCTCTTGCTGTTGTTGGATAGGATATAAAGAAATCGAGAGAGGAGGGGAAGACAGAGAAGGAGAGAGAAAGATAGACACCTGCAGACCTGCTTCACCTCTTGCGAAGTGACCCCCCCCTGCAGATGGGGAGCTGTGGGCTTGAACTGGGACCCTTGAGACGGTCCCTGCATTTTGCGCACCATGTGTCCTTAACCAGCAACACTACCGCCCAGACCCCACAAAATATCTTTGAGCCTGAATCCAGAAGTTGAGTGCTAAACTAAAAATTATGAATCAAATTAGTGCTAATTAAGCCAGTAGTTCTTACACATTATAGCCAGATAATAACATGCTTGGCCTATACTAATCACAAGCATAGAGAACTTGATCCTTTTCAGACAGTTTTATACGGACATTTTTTATTCATATTACTTTTGTTCTCTTTAATGTGATTTTCTTTGTTCAAATAAGAAGATGGAAGAATGAAATTTATCCTTTTATTCATTCACTTTCAAATGTCATTTGTGTTTTTATTCTAAAGTTTCATGAAATGAGTAACAGAGATCATAAAAGTTCTCTAAAATTTACATATTATTCATAAGAAAACTGAATGCTTAGTCACCAAAAAGGTCACAAAGTTTAAAAACAATATTAATTATAAAGATGCATATTTACAAGAAGACAAGAACTCTGAAGTTATTCAAGATTTATAAATATAGCCTGAAGATGTTACTTTATGAGTTGAATATACATATATTGTTTTCAAAATATGAAAATAAAAAATAGAGTGTTTTCTTATATTCTGAGCATGACTAGATCTCTGAGCCTCTGAGTGAAATTGTCTTTCTTTTCTTTTTAATCTAAAATAGATAGCTCCAAGTTAAGATAGTTGAAAAATGGGGCCAAATGGTGATGCACTTGTTTAAGTGCATATATTATAGTGACTAAGGACCCAGGTTCAAGCCCCTAGTCCCCACAGGGGAACGTTTCAGGAGAGGTGAAGCAAGGATGCTTGTGTCTCTTTGTCTCTCTCCCTGTCTATCTACCCCTCCCACTCAATTTCTCTATCTTTACCCAATAATAATTAAGTAAAATATTTTAAAAAGATAAGTTGAAAAGGAGAGATGATAGATGCTATTGATTATGCAAAGATAGACATTTAAAAGATATATCGGTATAAATATATATAGTATATATCCTTGAACATCATTTTAATACTTCTCTATTCCTAATAGTGGGTTTCTTTCCAGCCTATATTATTGAATATTAATCTCTTGAAGTTTTTACATCATGCATAATTTCTCTCAGTTGATATATACATGTGTGTGTGTTTATCAGGTATTGGTTTATATTATTCTAAAATCACAGAGCTAATTCTCATAATATGTAGTCCAAGAACTTTTTTAATATAAATATTTATTTATTAGAGACAAAAGGAGAGAGACCAGAGCATTGTTCAGTACCAGCTGTTAGTGGTGCTGGGCGGGGGGGGGGGGGGAGTCCTTTGCGTAACCATTATGCTATCTTCCCAGCTCTCTTCCAAGAACTACTTATTTACCATATTGTCACAGATCACTTTACCAAATTGGATATATCGCAGAACCTCAAGTCTTCCAGAGCATGCATTTTCCCCAACATATTTCTGAATGCTTACATATATATATTTATTTATTTTCACTCCTCTTCCTCCCATATAAATTCAGAAACAGAGTCTAAACTATATATATGTAGGCAAATGGTGATTTCTTAGTGTATTTTTCCCTAAAATAAGATTATATTGAAGCCCATATTATCTTAAATTTAAAATCTCATTAATTTCCCCAACCCAAATTCCAATATTATATTTATACCTATAAAACACATAGATAGTGGAAACATTCACATAAAACAAAATGCATTTATTTTTAGCATGACTATAACAAATACACTTATTTTCAGTGTGACTATAACAAAATCTCTTAAGAATAGAGTCAGATATATTGTACTCTGATTCTTCCACTTATAAAACTGAGAGGATGTGAAAGTACTAAATTCTTAAAATCTATTTCATCCAAATTGTGTTCAGTGTTTATTTGAGCTGTGTTGATACCCACCAAAGCAATTTGTTTCCATTGAAATGAAAATGAAAAATCCTACTAAAAGCAGCAAATACATTTATTTGATTTTTTTCTCCCTTAAGTTCATAGGCAACACTGTAATTGGTCTTCAGTACTTTTCTCAGTTTGAAAGTATTACCAGGAAATAAAAAGACAAGCTTTCTAACTCCATCTAAGTTTTTCGTTGGGATCTTTTCTTCAGTAGTAGAGCAGTACTATTCTGAGTTTAGAACTTGATACTTTAAACGATTTAAAGGTTTACTTAGTATTTTGTATATCTTTCACATACATTTATTTTACTAGGTTTAGTGAAATATAAATATTTTACTGCAAGTTTTTGTTTGTTTTACAATAAATACCTTTGTACTATGAAAACTACTTTAACCGAATTCTTTGCTCTTGCATGTGATATAAGAAAGACATAAAATGATTTCTTCGTTAAGTTCAGGTGAACTGACATTTTTAAAGTAGGATTATTGTTATTATCAGCCTATATTCACCCATTTTTTCTTAGTGTAGTTTTAACTTATTTGTGAAGCATTTCAATATATTTACATTCCATTGAATTGTTTATTAACTGCAGCTGTTTGTAGAAGTAAATTTTTCTTTTTTCTTCTGTACTATATTTGAGTTTAAAGCCATATCTTTTAAAACATCCTTCCTAAATTTTCTAAAATGTCTTTGGTTATGACTTAAAATATCATTATTCCTGCAAATGAGTCAATTGTTCTAATTTCATTTTAAAAATTGTTATTAGATATGTATAACTGAACATTTCATTAAAACTGTCTTATCTATCAAAAGTAGCAAATACCTGATCTAATTTTTTTCTCCATGAATAAGATTACAAATTAAAGATCAGAATCACAAAATATTTTATGCACACTTTCTTTAGGGACTTTAAATATTATTTTTGAACTGGAGGTTTGTGGTTCAAATACAACTAATTCTGACTTACAGCAGTCCCTCAAGAGAAGTGACTGGCCCTTCATTATTGACCTCATTATGTGCTATGCACATCTTCAGAGAATTTTGTACTAAGTCAGTATACACTGGTCTCACTAACACATTTCTGCAAGCTCTTTCCTTCTAAATTTTATAGGATTGTAGATGATGAAAATCTGTCGCACATAAACTGAGAGGATTGAAAGACCATGTGAGAATGTTGTAGTGAAACTAATGTTCCTGGAGGTTGAAGTTCAAAAAGGAGACATAGTTTTCCAGGTTCAAAGACACCACTGTTTGGTTATTTTAACAAGAGCTCTGCTCAGCTTTGGCTTTTGATAGTGCTGGGAATTAACTTGGAACCTCAAAACCTCAGGCTGAAAAGTCTGTTGCTTAAACCACGATACTATCCTGCTGACCCGATTGTTTTTTTTGTTTAAAATATATGTAAAGTATGCTATAGAGACCTGAGTATTTCTCAGTTCTTTTATACACAGTGCCAAGTCTGAAATTGGGGAACCTTATGTATAAAGTTCTGTACTTGACTCCTGAGTTACCTCCCAGATCTGAGACAAACTTTTCTAAAGTAAAAGACAATACCTCTTATTCTTAAATTAATTTTTACTCTTCATGACTACTAGATGTTATACTGTATTTTTCATTTGCTTTTTATATAGCTTGAATCCATATTTACTTGGTTCTGTATTTGTTCCTATTTAATTTATTTTTAATACTTATTTATTTCCTTTTTGTTGCCCTTGTGTTTTTATTGTTGTAGTTATTATTGTCATTGTTGTTGGAAAGGACAGAGAAATGGAGAGAGAAGGAGAAGACAGAGTGGGAGAGAAATACAGAGACCTGCAGACCTGCTTCACCACCTGTGAAGCGACTCCCTTACAAGTGAGGAGCCAGGGGCTAGAACCAGGATCCTTATGCGGGTTCTTACGCTTTGCACCACCTGCGCTTAACCCATTGCACTACGGCCTGAAAGCCCTAGTTATTTATTTTTAGCAGGGTACTGCTCAGCTCTGATTTATGGTAGTGCTAGGGATTGAATTAGAGACCTTGGAGCCTCAGGCATGAAAGTTATTTACAGCTGGGAAGCAATTACAGAAGCCAGACCTTCCACCTTCTGCAACCCACAATGACCCTGGGTCCATGCTCCCAGAGGGATAGAGAATGGGAAAGCTATCAGGGGAGGGGGTGGGATATGGAGATTGGGTGGTGGGAATTGTGTGGAATTGTACCCCTCCTACCCTATGGTTTTGTTAATTAATCCTTTCTTAAATAAAAAAGAGAGTTATTTACATAAGCATTATGCTATCCCCCAATCCTTTTCTTTTTTTTTTTTTTCTGAAGTTGTTAGGTAATAAGTTAAGTAATTTGATAGATGTAGTGTACTGCATCAAAGAAAAATAATCTGGGGACGAATGGAAAGGGTAGGATGTTGGAACATAGGGATTCTAGTATATGATGGGGATGGGGGAAGACCCAGGTTTCGGAGAGCTTGTTCCGTATACACCCAGACACCTATCATGGGAGTTTGAGAGGGTGTACCTATGTCAACTCTGTACTGTAAACCATCGCCCCTCCCCCAATAAAATACAAACAATGATAAGCTTTGTAGATGACTTCTTTGGACTGCTCCCTTCCTTTTTTTTTAAAAAAAAATTATTTGTGGTTATGGTGGTTGATAAAGTTGTATAGTTCTACATTGCACCCAAGAAACTCTTTCTTACTTTGTACCAATGTAGGACCTCTTTTGAGAATTTGATGTAGCTTGATGGAACAAGAAATCTATTTAACAGAGTGGAATTATTGAATTCAAGTAGCTAGTAGATAATTAAGCAATAACACTCATGGTTGTGCTCCCTCTAGCCTTCCTCAAACATCTTTTGTTTCCATCAACACATGAAAATCATTATTTATGCTGAACCCACAAGATGTGACCTTGTCTACAACGGAATTGTTTTCTTTTCATGGAGAATCGCAACAACTATAGTACCTGACGTAATCCTTAATAGTCTTCAGTGTTAGAACTGAGTGCATAAGTGAATCATCAGGGATCAAGTAGATGGCCCTATGGAATATTATTTCTGCACTGTGCTGCGGCCCTATGGAATATTATTTCTGTACTGTGCCGCAGGCACCACCATGCGAGCTTCTTGACAGGGTACCAGCTTCACAGGAAGTTCAGCATGGCTGGGCTCTTCAGGCCAAACTAAAACCATCTTGCCTTTTGCCATGCATAGGGTTTGGGATTAAGCTCTGTGTGGTCTTAATGCTATTTACCTGTGGCCAGGCTCAGAGCCTGACCAATGACAAAAATAATGACAAAACCTGCACTGCACTCTGTAAGATTAATCATAATGGAACAAGCAATAATCAGTAATGCAGAATTTTTTAGGAGGCTCCAATAGGAAAAAATGTATCCCCCTTTATTTATACCACTTCCTTTAGGATTCTCCCTAAAATATAAAGAAAGATTGGTGGTTCCCGCAGTGGAGGGGCCACCTGACATAGCATAATTAATAAATGGAAAGTTATGGTACCTGCCTAGATATGATGGGCCTTTTAACCTATCACCCACCACTATGCTCCCACTTCCTCATGCAGGAACAGTACACGAGACCTAGGTCACATAGTGAGCACACACAGAAGATGGATTCCATCTAGAGAGCTTAACTTCATGGAGAGGCTGGCCAGGTCAGCACCACCTTGGTGACTTCTCAGAAAGGAATAAAACAAAACTCCTTGATCAAATAATGGAACAGATTTTATAAAAAAAAAAAATGGGCTGCTAAATTTGTTTAAGGCCCCTAGAAACATAACAAGCTTGAACTTTTTATGAACCATTGGCTTCTGTTGCATAGGGGCAAAAGAATGGCATAAACATACAGGTAGAAGATTCATCTTAATCAGTAGGACACCTGCCCAGCACACAGGTACAGGAATAACAAAAGATATAGAAACTGTGATGTGATCTCTAGGCAGAAAAGTGCCCCTGAAATGTGAATGTTCCACAAAGCAGGGAGTGTTCCCTACCTGTGTTGTTCTTACTTGGTGATTTTTATTTTAATAATCAAATCCTTGGTGATTTTTGTTTTAATAATCTATACCTTGGTGATTTTTGTTTTAATGATCTAAGTCTTGTGAGACTATAAAAATAAAGTTCTGCTTAAGTATGACAGAGATGTCTGCTTGAGCTTGATTCAACATCAACTCACTCCTCTCTCATTCATTCTTCACTGACACCCCTCCTCCTCCAAGATAACCTGGTAAAGAGCTGGGGCTGGTCCCCTGGAAGTACTGTTAATGTTGACTGATTTTCTTCTAGTACTGAATTTTAAATTTCATGTTACATCTTTGTGATGTTATGTAACTATTCTTACCATCTATGTACTTTTATCTCTAAAACTATAGTCAAATACTAATTTTAAGTGTTGTATTATTTTCTCTATATTTTTATTCCTAACATGGTAGAAGAAATCCATAAAAATATTCCTTTTTCCTTATGCTCTTGATTTAAACAAATCTTTATTTCTCTTCTGTGACAAACCGGGGTTTTAAATTCTGGTGACAAGTGCAGGAGATTTCGAGCTATAAACCTGTATTTGAGTCTGAACTATACTCTTTGCATCCCATGTGACACTGAGCAGTCTGTTTATCTTCCTAAGAGCTTCAGTTACATCTCCTATAAAAATGGAGTTGCTTTATAAACACTAGAGACCAATGTCTAGGCCTATTTTTCTATAAAACTACACAATAAAAAAACTTAAAATATTAGTATGTAAGAAAGCTTTAATACTAGTATCTACCTGAAGTGTTTTTTTTTTTTAAATAGAGCAGTTGGAATATTAAATAATTGAAGCCTAATTCAGTTTAAATAGTTACACATATTATATAATCATTTCACAGACTTTTACTAAAAGCTAGGTGGGAATTTTTTTTTAAAGATATACATTCATTAAAAGCTTAAAATCTATTCTGGAAGACAAAACGCCATAGACAATGAAGGAAAAATGGGTTAGACAAGACAATGTAGAGTAAACAAATATATTCATTTAATTTTTCATTATTTTATCAATCCAAATAAATTATAACCTCCCCAAATGTTAACAGTAAAAGGGAAGCAGATCTGGAATCCAAAGATAGATTCAAATCCTATGAGTATTGAATGAATTTCACATTGCCATCTTACATGTAATAAATGGTTAGTAAAATTCAAGTGAATTGGGATCTTCAAAAAAAAAAAGAAAAGAAAAAGAAAAAAACTACTAATCCAAGTAGATTAGTTATTAGATCAGGCAAGCACCATGTTTTGTAAGCATGATGGATGGTGATAGTTTTTAGAACGTTGAACCTTCTACATGAATTTTCTAGAGTAATTCGGGGGAAACTACATACAGTCACAAGCAACTAACTATACTAGACCTAAAGTTTTTGATGACTTGGACATGTATTTTGTAAAGTTTTCCTCAATCTCATGAACTGAAGTATTTGCTCAAAGATTATGGACTTGTAGGCGGCCAGTTGTAGTGGGCCAGATTGTGTCCACAGAGAATTCATAAGATGAAACTGTAATCCCCAATGACTATATTTGTAAACAGGACTTTATGGAAGTAACTAAGTAAAATAAAGTCACTAGAGTAAGGCTCTATTCTGCTAGTACATGTTCTCAAGAAGAGGATGGTCAGAGCCATTGAATAAGAGAGAATTCACTGAAGCCTAGACAGAATTATTGTTCATTAGTTAAAGACTATAATAATACTTATATGCTTAGGAATAAATGTTTTGTAACATAAAGAATCATATACAGTTATCACTTCAGAAATTGTTGGTAGTATCCCAGTAGGGCAAATCTGAAATGTCCACCAATTACTACTCCTGTCTGTCTATCTGAGGGAATAAAAGAAGGTATGTTTGTAGGGGGAGAGATAAGAAGGTTCAAGTCACTGTGACTGTCTATAAAATACGGTCTCTACCTGTGAGTAAAAGGGAGTTGTGAACAAAATGGGCAAAGCAAGGGTGAGTTATGTGATTGTATTTGAATTTGATCTTTTTGTTTGTTTTTTTCTGAAATTCAGGAATTTCAAGAAAGAGCCAGTGGTGAGCTAGACTAATCAGGAGCCTGCTGCAAACTGCAGGAATGCACTTAACAAGCAATCTGTGCTATTGATTTAGAAACAAGAGAGAAGAGCAGATAGATTGGAGAAATACTAAGGAAGTAAAATCAATATACCTTGATGATGAATTACATTTGATTCAGGGGTAGATAGCATAATGGTTATGCAAACAGACTCTCATTCCTGAGGCTCCAAAGTCACTGTTTCTGTCCCCTACACTACCATAAGCCAGAGCTGAGAATTGCTCTGGTAAAAAGAAAAAAAATGCCTATATGTCTGATGGAGAAAAATATGTCAACCAATATGGTCCAGGAAGTGTGCAGTTGGATAAATCATTAGACTCTCAAGCATAAGGTCCTGAGTTCAATTCATGACAGCACATATAACAAAGAAATACCTGGTTCTCTTTCTCTATCCTCCTATCTTCCACATTAGTAAATAAATAAAATATATAAAAAATTAAAAACTGTGTCACCTAGGATCCTGGAAGGTCTGTTTAATCTCTTTGTCAGGTCACCCTCAGCTTCAGAGAAGATTGCTTAAAATCAACACACTTGTCATGACTCTCAAAACTTCACATAAATTCTGAGTTTAGAATATACTACTGCAACTCTGAAAAGATATCAACAGTAGCTTATAAATCTTTCTGTTTACACAGCTTCTTCAATTTTATGAGAATTTATTTGGGGGAAGGGTGAAATGATGACTTACTAATTATACCTAATAGTTTCATTATCAAATAGTAAGTGTTTGAATCCATTGCTGGAATTCTTCACAGAGTGTAACAACTTCCACAGATGCTCCTGTACCTTACTCAACAACACAATGCTGTGCATTTTCACATTTAATAATTTAGCTAGACATTAGGTACAGTGGCTGCAGTAGCAACTGTCACAATACTTTTTGAGTAAAGGTAACTATGTGAGAGAGAGATAAGGAGAGAAAGAAAGAGAGAGAGAGAGAGAGAGAGAAAAGAAAAGAAGAGAAAAGAAAAGAAAAAAGAAAAGGAAAGGAAAGAAAAGAAAAAAGAAAGAAAAAAACAGAATATCTGAACAAACCAAAGTTTCAGGATTCCCCTTAAGAGCAAGATAGTTGGGGGTCAGGCAGTAGTGCAGCGGGTTAAGAGCACATGGTGCAAAGCACAAGGTTCAACTCAAGGATCCCAGTTCGAGACCCCGGCTCCCCACCTGCATGCAGGGGAGTCACTTCACAAGTGGTGAAGCAGGTCTGCAGGTGTCTATCTTTTCTAGCCCTCTCTGTCTTCCTCTCCTCTCTCCATTTTCTCTCTGCCCTATCCAACGACGACAATAATAACAACAACAATAAACAATAAGGGCAACAAAAGGGAAAACAGTAGACTCCAGGAGCAGCGGATTCATACTGCAGGCACTGAGCCCCAGTGGTAACCCTAGAGACAAAAAAAAAAAAAAAGCAAGATAGTCATAGCTACATACCTACAGAAGTTTTCTGAAATGATTAGTCCTATTTTAGGACAGTTTTATTTATTTACTTTTATCTTTATTTTTCACTGGAGGATTAATGGTTTACAGTAAATAGTTATTGGGACGTGTGTAAATTTCTCAGTTTTCGGCAAAACGTTCTCACCCCCAGTATAGTTGCTCCTTCACCACCATGCAACAGGACCTGAATGCCCTTCAGCCCCCCAGAGTCTTTAACTTTGGTGCAGTTCACCAAACCTGGTCCAAGTTCTGCTTTGTGCTCTTATTTTTCATCTTCTATCTATGAATGTTCTATTATCTTAAGAAAAAAATTGGGTGGGACCCTCATCTGTACTGCAGTAAATCTGCATTTGGCTGGAGGTACAACATTCATTTTTATTATGTCAATTCTTCCAGTGCATGAACATGGAATATCTTTCCACTTTTTTCCTATCATTTTCTACATCCTTGAATAGTAATGTATAATTTTCAATATACAAGTCTTCCACTTCTTTTTGTTAGGTTTACTCCTATACATTTTACTGTTTTTGCTGCTATAGTAAGTGGGACTGATTTTTGTTTTTTTTTCTTCTAAGTTTTTGCACAAAGTAATGCTGCTGACTTTTGCATATTAATTTTGTAACTTGACATCTTACTATTTTTCCTGATAATTTCCATTTTTTTCCTGTGGATTTTTTTGGCTTCTCTATGTGTGCTACTATATCATTTGGAAATAGTGACCTTTTGATGACTTCTCTTCCAATCTATATCCATTTACTTTCTTTGCCTTGCCTAATTACTATGGCAAGAACTCCCATCACTATGTTCTGTAGTAGCAGTAATAGTGGGTAGCCCTGTCTAGTACGTGATCTAAGTGGGAATGCTTTCAGCTTCTTACCATTGAGTATAATGTTGGCTATAAGCTTGCTGTATATGGTTAAGGACTTTTCCATCTACTTCTGTCTATTCCCATTTTTGGTAGTGTTTTGATCATGAAAAGAGATTGGATTCTAGGAGTTGGGCAGTAGCACAGCAGGTTAAGTGCATGTGGCACAAAGTGCAAGGACCCACAGAAGGATCCCGGTTTGAGTCCCTGGCTCCCCACTTGTGGGGGAGATTCACAAGTGGTGAGGCAGATCTGCAGGTGTCTGTCTTTCTCTCCCCCTCTCTGTCTTCCCCTCCTCTCTCCATTTTTATGTTCTATCCAATAATGATAACATCAAGAACAACAATAATAACTACAACAATATAAAAAGGGCAACAAAAAGGAAAATAAATATTTTTAAAAAGTTAAAAAAAAGAGGTTGGATTTTGTTAAATACTTTCTCTGCAGCTATTGAGATAATTATGTGTTATTTTTATTGTTATGATGAATCTCATTTATTGATCTATGTATGCTAAACCAGCCTTGCATCCCTGGGTTCAATCCCAGTTAGTCATAATATACAATTTTTAATATACTGCTTTATCTGGTTGAAAAGATTTTATTTAATATTTTATAATCTCTTGGATATCTTCTCTTTCATTTAAAATTCTATTTGAGTTTTCTTTCTTTTTTTTTTTTTTTAACTGAGTCTGGCCAGAGTTTGTGAATTTTATTTACCCTTTTGAAGAGTCAGTGTTTAATTTTACTGTACTTTTGTATGGTTATCTTATCTTTGATGTTGCCCTAATTTTAGTTATTTTAGTCTTCCTAGTTGCTTTCGTGTTCCATTATTGTTGTTGATGTTGTTGTTTTCCTTTTCCTTTTCCTTCTCCTTCTTCTTTTTAATATCTTTTTTAATTTTTTGAAGTTTTTTTTAATATTTATTCCCTTTTGTTGCCCTTGTTTTATTGTTGTAGTTATTATTTTTGTTGTTATTGATGTCCTCATTGTTAGAGAGGACAGAGAGAAATGGAGAGAGGAGGGAAAGACAGAGAAGAGGAGAGAAAGATAGACACCTGCAGACCTGCTTCACAGCCTGTAAAGCGACTCCTCTACAGGTGGGGAGCCAGGGGCTTGAACCAGGATCCTAACCGGTCTCTGCGCTTTGTGCCATGTGCACTTAACCTGCTGTGCTACCACCGGACACTCTTCTTCTTTTTCTTCTCCTTCTTTGTCCTAAGAAATGTAATCAGGTTGGTTATTTGAGTTTTTCCTCACTAATGTGTCCATGTAGGGGTATGAATTTCCTTAATACTGCTTTAGTTGTGTCACAAATATTTTGATATCTTTTATAATTTTTATTATTTATTTTCTCTTTTGATGCCCTTGTTTTATTGTTGTTGTCATTATTATTGTTGTTGATGATGTCATCATTGTTGGATAGGACAGAGAGAAATAGAGAGAGGAATGGAAGACAGAGGGGGAGAGAAAGAGAGACACCTGCAAACCTGCTTCACCACCTTTGAGGTGACTCCCCTGCAGGTGGGGATCCAGGGCTCGAACCGAGATCCTTCTGCTGGTTCTTGTGCTTAACCTGCGGTGCTACTGCCCGACCCCCTTGATATATTGTGTCTTCATTTTCATTTGATTATAAGAACATTTTAATTTCTTCCTTAATTTTCTCTTTGACCTAGTAGTTGTTAAATATTGTGCTATTCAGTTGCCATATTTGGGGAATTTTAGTAATTTTCTGTTTGTTTTTGAGTTTTAGCTTAATTCCACTGTGGTCTGAGAAGATGCATGGGATGATTCAATGCTTTTGAATTTGTTGACATTGTCCTTGTGTCCTGTGATCTATCCTTAGAATGTCCCATATGGACTCATAGAATGTGTATTCCCTGTTTTGTAGTGAAGGACTGAGAAAATATTCAGTAGGTCCAATTTATCTACTTCTTTGTTTAATTCTCTTGTTTCTTTATTGGTTCTCTGCCTAGATGATAGATCAGTTTGAGAAAGTGGGGTGATGAAGTCTACTACTATTTCTATGCTGCTGTTGATCTATTTTTGTAACCCTTTCAGTAGGTGTTTGACATATTTACATGGATCCTTACTGGGTGCATAGATGTTAATAATTCTTAAGTCCTCTTGGTTGACTGAACCTCTAATCATAACACAATGCCCATCTCTATCTTTTGTTACTTTATTAACTTTAAGGTCTATTTTGTCCATAAGAGAATAGCTGTCCCTATACTTTTTTGTGGTTCATTAGCTTGTATGATAGTTTTACATCCTTTCACTTTGAGTCTGTGACTGTCTTGTTGAGTTAGGTGGGATTTCTGCAGACAGCATACACTTGAGTTTTGTAATTTATTTGTTGTAATTGATGAGATGATACTGGTACAAAATTATTAAGTGAATACAGAATTTTTGTTAAAGTTCATTTTTTGTGTTGTAATTTTATAGTTCTGACAGATGTAGCATATACCCCTCCCTACAATAACCTACAAAATGGTTGATTACTCTAAAAATTGAGTTTCTTATATCTCTGCCCCTCAGCCCCAGTCAATCACTGATATTTTTACTGACTCTATAGTTTTCTTTTTTCCAGAAGGTCTTAGAATTGTAATCATCCATATAGTCTTTATGGAATGATATCTCTCACTAAGCAATATATAGGTCAGATTTTCTCCATGTCTTTTCATGATTTCAAAGCCCATCTCATTTTTCTTGTTCACTGGTAACTGTAACATTGTTTACCTACTCATTCTTTGGGGGACATTTCTTCTTTCTTTCTATCTTTCTTTCTTTCTTTCTTTCTTGGCCAATCTACTATCAAGAGGAGCTTAGTTCCACTTTTCAATCAAATTACTACTGTATCAATGGAAAAAGAGATCATTCTGACGGATATGCTTCTTGATAGATTTGTGTACTCTGTCGGTGAAATGTGCGTTCTTTTAGTGAAGTGTAGTCTTGGGATGTGGCAGCGTTTGTCCAGGTTTCGTGATTCCAATCTCAAAATGATTTTTTCATCTTTAACTATGGACATAGGTTAAATGTTGTACAAACCCATGTGACAACTAGCTTATTAATTATTCCCTAATAAAACAAATTTAAAAAGTAAAAAAAAAATTCTGTATAAGCCAAAAATAGAGTAAGAATCCAATTGCTTCTGTATCACTCAAAACACTGCCATCCTTTATACCTTTTGTATAGCTTCAGCCATTTTTCATTCAAGATTTAGTATCTGCTGGGAAACATGGTGAGTGATGTGCCCCATTCAGTTTCAGAAAGCTCCACTAGTTACATGGGCAATTTTCTTTGGTTTAGCAGAAAGGGAATCAAAACATTGAAATTTACCAAGAGGGCTTATCTGTCTTTCTAGAATTTCTTCATATATATATATATATATATATATATATATATATATATATATAATTTTTTATTTAAGAAAGGATTAATTAACAAAACCATAGGGTAGGAGGGGTACAATTCCATACAATTCCCACCACCCAATCTCCATATCCCACCCCCTCCCCTGATAGCTTTCCCATTCTCTATCCCTCTGGGAGCATGGACCCAGGGTCATTGTGGGCTGCAGAAGGTAGAAGGTCTGGCTTCTGTAATTGCTTCCCCACTGAACATGGGCGTTGACTGGTCGGTCCATACTCCCAGTCTGCCTCTCTCTTTCCCTAGTAGGGTGTGTCTCTGGGGAAGCTGAGCTCCAGGACACATTGGTGGGGTCTTCAGTCCAGGGAAGCCTGGCCAGCATCCTGATGGCATCTGGAACCTGGTGACTGAAAAGAAAGTTAACATACGAAGCCAAACAAATTGTTGAGCAATCATGGACCCAAAGCTTGGAATAGTGGAGAGGAAATGTTAGGGGGGTACTCACTGCAAATTCTAGTGCACTTCTGCTTTCAGGCAATTTTCTTTGGTTTAGCAGAAAGGGAATCAAAACATTGAAATTTACCAAGAGGCTTATCTGTCTTTCTAGAATTTCTATCTTCAGCCTGCAAGAGAACTTTTTTCTACTCAAGGATGCTTTGTACTCTCCCAGTCCTGCCAACAGGGGTGTCTTCCTCTGTAGCCTTTTGAACAGTGAGTTCTGAGGGTTGCCTCTGTTTTGTAGGTGTTTCTCTTTATCATAATACTTGTTTTAAAATTTATTTTTTTTATTGGAGTCGGGCAGTAGTGCAGCGGGTTAAACGCAGGTGGCGCAAAGCTCAAGGACCTTAAGGATCTTGGTTCCAGCCCCCAGCTCCCCACCTGCAGGAGAGTCGCTTCACAGGTGGTGAAGCAGGTCTGCAGGTGTCTATATTTCTCCCCCTCTCTGTCTTCCACTCCTCTTTCCGTTTCTCTCTGTCCTATCCAACAACAATGACATAAATCATAACTACAACAATAAAACAACAAGGGCAACAAAAATGAATAAATAATAAATAAATATTTAAAAAATATTTTTTATTTAAGAAAGGATAAATTAACAAAACCATAGGGTAGGAGGGGTACAACTCCACACAATTCCCACCACCCAATCTCCATTTCCCACCCCCTCCCCTGATAGCTTTCCCATTCTCTAGCCCTCTGGGAGCATGAACCCAGGGTCTTTGTGGGTTGCAGAAGGTGGAAGGTCTGGCTTCTGGAATTGCTTCCCTGCTGAACATGGACGTTGACTGGTTGGTCCATACTCCCAGCCTGCCTCTCTCTTTCCTTAGTAGGGTGGGTCTCTGGGGAAGCAGAGCTGCAGGACACATTGGTGGGGTCTTCAGTCCAGGGAAGCCGGGCCGGCATCCTGATGGCATTTGGAACCTGGTGGCTGAAAAGAGAGTTAACATACGCAGCCAAACAAATTGTTGAGCAATCATGGACCCAAAGCTTGGAATATTGGAGAGGAAGTGTTGAGGGGGTACTCACTGCAAACTCTAGTGTACTTCTGCTTTCAGGTATATATTTTGCACTTGTTTATATGGATACGTGTGAACATATGCTCTCTCTCACAGAGGTTTTAGGACATTGTTAGGAAGTGGGATGTAATTATAGAATATTATGAAAGGAAAGGTCTTACCCGAGTAATGAAGCTGAAGGGTTGTCATTCCACACCTGTAGTCTCTGGACACAGTCTTCTGAGCTGAAGCATGTTGAGGTGGCAATCATTGCGTTGATTAGGTTGTGATCGGCAGATGCAATATTATTTGATATGGATTGGGAGAGGCATGCGGGAAAGTGGGCGCTATCCTAAGGTTCCAAGACTGTGGGAAATATAGGCTCTGTAGTGGAGATGTGAGTTTCCTGCTGTCTTAGGGTTTAAAAAGACAATGGATAGTTAATGTTATCATCACATTATTTGGTAATTGGATTAATCATAATACTTATATGACTATCCAGAAATTACTTCTATATTTACTCCTGCTAAATGCTATGGAGAAGAAGATAGACGAATCAATGATGAAATATTTATATTTCAGAAATTGTATATATGTCAAGTGAAAGACTCAAAGATACATAATAATTCTTATGTATTTGTTCTTCTCTTTGAAGTGTCCTTATCCCTGATGGTGTAGCATACTGCATTCTCTCTTGATATATACATATACACATACACATACACATACACATACACATACATATACATATACACATATATATGATAAGTATCAATTTGTATAACATAGATAAGCTATTCACACAGATCTGTTTTGCAGTTAGAGTAATTAATATAAAGTTAAAATCATAGGTAATCTTAATGACTCAGCATTTTAGCTTCTATACAAAATGCTATTATTTAAAGTAAAAAAATAAATAGGTGCAATATTAGGACCATTAAATAGATGGTTTTAGAGAAACTTTTTTTTAAAACTTAATTTTTCTCCGTGGAATGTATAAAATAATCTGAGATGAAAGTTTTATTATTTGTAGTGCCCGGCTCTTGTACATGACCAATTTCACCACTCCTGGAAGACATTTTTGATTCTTATAAAGGAAGAGGGGCTAGGAGAGACCCCATAGCATAATATCTTCCCCAGTGTCGTAGCTGAGTTTAAAACTTGGGCCCCATGCATGTCAAGGACTTTACAAGAGAGCTACATCTCAGTAGTCACGTTTTCCCTCTTATTTTGAATAGCAGGGCTCTTGAACACGCATAATTTCATTACTCCTGGACACCTTGTTCAGAGAGGGAGAGGGAGAGGGAGAGGGGGAGAGGGAAAGGGGGAGAGGGGGAGGGGGAGGGGGAGAGGGGGAGGGGGAGGGGAGGGGGAGAGGGGGAGGGGAGGGGGAGAGGGAGGGGGAGAGGGAGAGGGGGAGGGGGAGGGGGAGGGGGAGAGGGAGAGGAAGAGGGAGAGAGAGAGGGGAGGGGGAGGGGGAGAGGGAGAGGGAGAGGGGGAGGGGAGGGGGAGGGGAGGGGGAGAGGGAGTCCATGACACCTGAGCCAGTCCTGTTGCTGTTGCACTCCCATGTGGTACTTAGACCCAGATAGAAAGCTTGTACCTGAGAAGAGAGGTACACAGCTAGTTAGCTTTTTCTCTGATCTCCTCCTATTCTTGTATTTTTGACAAATGCAAACAGTTGAGTAGTTCATATGCCTATCAAGATGGACATATTACCCCCAGTCCTTGTGTCCACTAGAGTATGCACATCCTTTGTCTTCTATTATGCTGGGTAAATCTTTCCCCAATGTGTAATGTGTGTACATGCACATATGCATGGTATGTACATGTTTGCCATTCTACAGAAGACACCTTTATAAGTCTAGCTATGAATATTGATGCAGCATAAGAATCTGGGGGTTCATCTGTGTTTCGGTTTGTATCAGGGCTGTGACTTTTTTGTTTGTTTTTAAAGAACATTACGCTATGTTAATTTACTACATTTGTTTACCTAGTCTTTTGGTGATTTTTGTTTCGTGTTTGACAATAAACCTTACCATGTCACTCTATCTTGTTAAAATAATAGTGTTTTTACCATTGTTGTGGTTATTATTATCATTGTTATTTATGTCATTGTTGTTGGGTAGGACAGAGAGAAATGGAGAGAAGAGGGGGAGACAGAGGGGGGAGAGAAAGATAAACACCTGCAGACCTGTTTCACCATCTGTGAAGAATCTAACTTATTTTCTGTTTTAAAATGTCGTGATTTGATTATTTTCTACAGCATTCCCATAAGTATGGCATTAAAATATTTAAACTTCATAAAGCGTGTTATGTTTTCATTAAAAATAGTATATATACTGTAGTCCAGGAGGTGGCACAGTGATAAGGCTTTGGATTCTCACGCATGAGGTCCTGAGTTCGATCCCCAGCAGCACGTGTGCCAGAGTGATGTCTGGTTCTTTCTCTCTCCTCTCTTCTCATGAATAAATAAATAAAATCTAAAAAAAATAGTATATATACTAAACTTAAAATTTTCCTCTGTTTCCATGGATAAGTGTGATATAGTCCTTTTAAAAGCAAAGAATGGCAAGATAGTGCAATTGCTTTATAAACCTGGGACTTTAGAATACTTAATGTGAAAGAAACTACTGTTAAGTGCTACTGTTATAACCAAGTTTCTCAGTATAATTTTTACCTTAAAAGTCCCAGTGAAAGAACCACAAGGCTCTATAGAACCAAAAGCAGAATTTTCCTTCATTAAACATTTAAAACAGTCCCTTGATCCCATCTGTTCCTTTGTATTTATTAAAATTCTGAATAGAAACTGTGAACTCATTAGCTTAAACCATTTACTTATTTTCTTGGGTGAATATTGTAATCAACATTAAATTTGCTTTGGAATGTCTTAGTAATATAATAATATACAAGGGTATATTCCTGATAGTATACCTCTTCAAAAAGTGGAAATTTTGTAACATTGAATGCATATAGCTATAGAAAGCTAGTTGCCCATTAGTCTTGTTTTTTAATTTTAATTAAAAAACAATTTAATTTTTTTTATCTTTATCAATTTGCCAGGCTAGCTTCGAGGGCGGGAGAGAGAGACGACCAGGGACTCATGGCTGAGTGGGACGCAGTAAAATCTTTACTGATGAGGAATGCAGTGCAAGCTATATAATCTAATCTCTCTTCATTAGAAAGCCCTGTCCTTTATATCTCCTGAGGCGGAAGTGTCAGGTAGGAAGAGGTTGTATGTAGGATAGGGGGTGGGGAGAAGGAAATAGTGTGCTAACCAGTGGGGATTAAACCAGTGTGGGTCTCAAAACAATGATTAAGCAATGCAACAGAAGGGGTCTTAGAAACAGAATTTAGAAGCAGACCAACATCTATTTATTGGATAGAGACAACCAGAAATTGAGAGGGAAGGGGCTGATAGGCAGAGAGACAGAGAGACACCTGCAGCCCTGCTTCACCATTCGCAAAACTTTCCCCTTGCAGGTGGGGACCTGGTCCTAGAGCGCTGTAACGTGTGCTCAAACTGGTGTGGCACCACCTGGTCCCTCATTATTCTTCACTTACTCATTTCTTTACTTATTTATTTAGTAAGCAGGCATTGAGTATACATGATGTATCAGTAAGTTTACACATACACACACAAACACAGAGTTAGCAAGTTCCTGGGGGAACAGGACAGGATGAATGGATATTAGAGAGCTGGATTGGATCGACCGTCTTGTGGTGCATCCCGTGAGTACCCATTCATTGGGGAAACTGAAGATCCTTCCTAGCCGCCTGAATCCACATGGATCCCAGTCACTTTCAAAGCCAGCAACAAGCAGCTCCTGACAGCTTTCAACCTGATGCTGTTGACTGGCTACGGAAGAAGGGCAAACGCTAGAAGAAGAACAAGAAGAGAGCTGGTATGTCTCCCAAACACCAATCAAGGAGAGATGAGAGGCTGTCTGTGTGTTAAAGACTACGCTATAGGAGAGGCCAGGCAGTGGCACACCTGTTTAAGTGCACACATTACAATGCACAAGGGCCTGGGTTCAAGCCCCTAGACCCACCTTCAGGGGGGAAGCTTCATAAGTGTTGAAGCAGGGCTGCAGGTGTCTCTGTTTCTCTCCCTATCTCCCGCCTTTCAATTTATCTCTATCTCTATCCAAATAATAAATAAATTAAAATATTTAAGAATACAGACTATGTTATAGGTGGCCAGGAGATGGAATAGAGATTAAGCACACAGAGTACCATGAATAAGGACCCAGATCTGAGAACCATCTTCATCTGCAGAGGGGATGTCCAGCTTCATGTGCAGTGAATTTTTCTCTCTCCGTCTCAGTCTCCCTTCCCTCTCTATTTCTCTCTGTCCTGTCAAAATAAAAAAGAAAGAAAAAGGAAAAAAAAAACTGACGCTGGAAGCAGCGGATTTGTCTTGCCAGCACCTAACCTCAGCTAACTAACTTACCTGGTGGGAAAAAAAAAGTATGTACATATATTAACCCCCCCCCCCAATATATAAAAGAGAAGCAACCCAATTCTTGTGTATACGCGCTTTAGCAACTCTGGGGAATCTTAGGCTGATTTTGAATGATTGATTTTAGTCAGTGGCTTGCTTTTACGTCCTCATAAACCATATAGACACCTAGAGCTACAGCTTCCATTTTTGATGAGCTTGTTGACTCTGGAGATTTTAAGTGAATGACACAAAGTTTGTGTCCGATGGATGTGGCTACCTTAGGGGATTGGTCAGTTTAGCAGAACTGACTGTTATCTGAGGTTTTCATGTTCAAATCTAGAGGAGGAAGAAAGCTAACCTATCAGCGGCTTTCACATATCTCCCTGTAGTATTAAACCCTAGAAAAAGTTGAAGTCTGTAAAATTCAGTCTACTTATCTCCTTCCTGTTTGTAATTTTTTCAAACTGGCCTCCAAACCTAGTGATCTTTGATAGTAACAGTCAAAGACTGGCTTTTAAAAAAAAAATTTAAATTTAATGTCCTAGAGTAAAGACTAACATGGAGGTTTTCTGATATAATTATAGAAATACAGTATATTTAAGATGATGAATAAATATGTAAATATGTTGTACAATGCTATAACTATTGAAAAAATTAGATGAGAGATAAAAATGATTATTTTGGTATGTGAACAACTCAAGGAAGTTCTCAGAAATATCACTTTTATCCAAATCTACTTGGAGGATGACATTTTTATGTAAACTCCTATATTAGAGTCTCATTTACATATTAGTTAAAACATATCTTTTGTTTTTCTCTTCAGAGATAGACTGCTAACAATATATGTGGATACCTACATATTTACAGTTTTTAAATATAGAATAATGTAGACAAATAGAGCATGGTTTAATAAATCACAGCATTTGTAAATTGAATCTGTTCATTCAAGGAGCTCGGTGCTGCCACATCTGGTTGAGCGCACACATTACCATGCGCAACAACCTAGGTTCAAGCCTCTGGTCTCCCCCACTGGAAGGAAGGTTCACAAATGGTGCTTCCCTGATACAGGCACTTTGCTATAACCTCTGCCTGTCTCTGTCCCCAACCCCCTCAATCTGTCTTTGTTCTAGCAAATAAATACATAAAATGTTTTTTAATTTTTATTTATTTAATCCTATTACAGAATTACATGTCCACAGGGGGTTGAATCCACACCATACCCACCACCAGAATTCTGAATCTTCACTCTCTCCACTGCAATCCACCTTAGTTTTCCTAAAGTTGTAGACATGGGCCAACCATCTTCTCTACAACTGTCTGTCCACATTTATCCATAGTTGCCTCCTTCCTTTTGTGATTCAATCCTCTCTTCCTATCTAAGCCACTCATGACACCATAACTACCTCCATATGTCTCTCTCCTTTTCTTTCTCTCTCTCCGGGTGCTGATGGAGCTGGGGTGCAGGAGTGCAGAGCCTTCTTACCTTTTTCCTCCTGTCACTTCTTCCCTGCTGGGAGTATGGATCAAAGTTGTTTCTGGGGAGCAGGAGGTATAAGTTCTGGCTTCTGTAGCTGCTTTTCTGCTGAACATGAACATTGACAGGTCAATCCACACCCCAGCCTGTTTCTGTCTTTCCCTAGTGGAGCAGAGCTCTAGAGATTTGAAGGTCCAGGACACATTGGTGAGGTCTTCTGCCCAGAACAGTCAGAGTGGAGTCATGGTAGCATCTGTAGTTTGGTGTCTGGAAGGTGGCATGACCTGAGGCTGTGGATGTTTTTCATCTGTAGATTATGTGTCCAATTGGATCTCTTGTTGTGTACAATAGTTGTATGGGGGGGGAGAGCGAATGTCTGATTGCATACACCACACCTCCCGGAAGTCCAATACATAAAAATATTTTTAAAAAGCACCATTTGGTTTGATCTACCTCTCATAAAGAGCCATCTCATTCCCTTTCTAATCATAGTCACTTTTTCTCTAAGGATAAGCCCATCTTAGCATTTAAATATGCAACATATATATATTAGATTTTAGATTATATGAATGGAATTCTGTTTTGTGGCTGGTTCCATTTATTATTATCATTGACAGTATTTCTGCAATATCAGTTTATGTATTTAGTTTTAGATATACTAGGTAGAATTTATCAAATTTGTTTGTTTTTGTAACACTGTGGTCTTGTGCTTCATGATCTCTCTCTTTCTTTCTTTCTTTCTTTCTTTCTTTCTTTCTTTCTTTCTTTCTTTCTTTCTTTCTTCTTCCACCAGGATCATTTCAGGGGCCTGGCGATGGCTGTACCTTTCACTGTTGTAGATAACCATTTTTTTCTTTTCCTTTCCTTTCTTTTCCTTCCCTTTATTTCTCTTTCTTTCCTTTCCTTTCTTTCTTTTATTTTTGTGTGTGCGTGAGAGAGAGAAATAGGGATTTAGGCATTTACAACACTGCTCTACACTTAATTTTATTTAGATTTTTCAGATGGTCTGCTTTTGGATTTTTTTTTAATTCATCTCCATTGATTTTCTGTTTCTAATTTCTGCTGTAATTATGACTTTTTTTTTTCTATCTTCTAAGTTGGATATAATTTACTCTTTTTTTCTAAGTTTCCAATATAGAAATGTATACAATTGATTTTCAAGCTTTCTTTTTCTTAGTATCTATACTTTCAATTTTTTTTTTTTTTAAATTTTTAATTTAAGAAAGGATTAGTGAACAAAAGCATAAGGTAGGAGGGGTACAACTCCACACAATTCCCACCACCCAATCCCCATAACCCACCCTCTCCCATGATAGCCTTCCCATTCCCTAGCCCTCTGGGAGCATGGACCCAGGGTCGTTGAGGGTTGCAGAAGGTAGAGGGTCTGGCTTCTGTTTCAATTTTATTTCTGTCTACGTAGAGCTTTTACTCCAAGCTACATACTTTGATAAGTCATTTTATGGTTTCAATTTAGTTGATATTATTACTTTCCACAATAATTAACAATGAATCACATATTTGTAATGTATTTTGACATTTTCAGTTTTCTTCTGCTAACTAGAAATAGTTAATTTAATATTCCTGAGGATGCTGAGGTCTGTTTTATCTGAAATTAACTTACTTTGTCCTGTTTTCTTTTGATTAGTGTTAACATGTTATGCATTTCATTGTCTCTTTACTTTTAGCCTACATGTATTTTCAGAAGTAAAGTTTGTTTCCTATATACCACTTACTGTTGGATCTTGATTTTTTAATATACTCTGATAATCTCTAGTTTTTTAAAGTATTTTATTTAATTTATTTTTGAGAGAGATACAGAGAAAAGAAGATACAGAGAGAAACACCAGAGCACTGCTCTGTGCTTATGGTGGTGTGGGGAATTGAACCTAAGACTTCAGAGCCTCAGGCATGAGAGTCTCTTTGCATAACCATTAAACTATCTATCCCCACCTGATAATCTCTATTTTAATTATACTTAGACCATTTGTATTCAAATGATCACTGATGTCATTGAATTAATAGTTATTACATTTTTTTCTGATTTTATTTGTTGTTCTATACTATACCCCTATTCCCCCTAGTATTTTAGTTTCCTATTTTTTGACTTTTATGGTTTAAAAAATTTTAATTGCATGTTGATTTTAAAAATAGTTTCCACAGAGTTTGAAACATACAGTTAGTCCAGTCTGCAAGTGTTACTTTCAAATGACATGATACTGCTTATCTTTTTTTTTCATCATTTTGAAAAATTATTTTAATGTGCAATAAAGAATAATGATCATCAGTCTGTCTCTGTAGCTGCCCCATTCTTTTTTCCCATGATACTGCTTCTTAAGCATACTGAGTACCTCATAATAACAAAATAATTTCAGTTTGTTTCTCCTGTCACTTATATAGTTGTCATTCATTTCACTTATAAACATTTCTTTTTAAAATTTTTTTATATATAAAAAGGAAACATTGACTAAACCATAGGATAAGAGGGGTACAACTCCACACAGTTCCCACCACCAGAACTCTTTATCCCCTCCCCTCCCCTCCCCTGATAGCTTTCCTATTCTCTATCCCTCTGGGAGTATGGACCCAAGATCATTGTAGGATGCAGAAGGTGGAAGGTCTGTCTTCTGTAATTGCTTCCCCGCTGGACATGGGTGTTGACAGGTGGATCCATACTCCCAGCCTGTCTCTCTCTTTCCCTAGTGGGGAAGGGCTCTGGGGAAGGGGCGCTCCAGGACACATTGGTGGGGTTGTCTATTAGATAGAGACAGAGAGGCAGTGAACGTAGTTACAGAACAGAAGGTTTTTATTTTTATTTTTTTATTTCACAATACCTAAAGAGTGAAAGCAGCCTAAATATCCTTCAAAAGATGGCTGTATAATGAAGTTCCAGGACAAACGTTCAATGGAATACTACTCTGCAATTAAAATGTGATTATTACCTCCTCTGGCACAAAACTAATGAGCCACAGATCATTATAGTAAGTGAGGAAATAAGGAGGTGAAAGATATCTGCCAGATGATTTTATCTATATGTGGAATATAGAGGTTTGAAACACTTGCAAAAATAAATAAACAGATAAATAAATAAAGGTAAACTGTTTCTAAGACTTCCTGAGTACTATGGTAAGTGGGATTTGGGGACAGGGCAGAGAATGTTGGTAGTGGGTGGGTGTGGGACTATTCCTATTTATCCTTCTAACATCTTATGATCTTTTAAACCTTTATTAAATCACTAATTTAAAATTAACAAGCAAGTTGAGAGGCAATAACTAAAAGATTATGTATTTTTCCTTTCTAATTATTTAGCGCCATTCTTACTCTGACTGCATGATTCTATGGCTATCGCTCTACAGAGAGTTAAGTTCCCACTTTATTATGTAGTTAAGTTCAGTAGCAATTATTTATTGTAAGTTAATCTCTAGATACAAACCTTATGGCAATTAATGGTAGTGGAGGCATACTTGAAAACAATAATTGGCATCACAAGTTGGTGAGATGTGTTGTTTTTTAATTCCCTTATATGTTTGCATTATAAACAACCATAAACTCACCTGAGTTAGCTACCATTAGTTAGTTGTATAAGAGATCATTGCTATAAATTAGAATTATTGCTCTGCAAATTTAAGGGGACTTAAATTGAAGGAAATTAAACCTGAAAGCCCCTGCTTCAATATTTCTCCTCATCTATAAGGATATTTCTTGGGAAAAAAAAATGACTTATCTACTTTGAACTGTTTAACTCACTGATAATTCTTGTACTGAGGAATTCAGTGTTTCTGCATAGAATATATGCACCATAAGATAGTGGGTTTTTGCCATGAGCAAAAAAATAATGGAATATATATCTATCAATACTAAATTAGAGCATTTTTCTAGATGACTTTCATACTGGTGTGCTCCTTCAAATTTGATATAAAATATAAACATCTATGCTTTTATTCCACTTTCCTTTTCCCCTTCCCACTTCCATCTCTCCTTCCCCTTTTTTCTCTTTCCATTTCTTTTCTTTTCTCCCTTTTTCTCCCTCTTTCCCTTCTTTCCTCCCCTCCCCCTCCCTTCCCCTTCCCTTCCCCTGTCCCCTTTCCCCTCCCCTCCCCCTTTCTCTTCTCTATTCTCCCCCCTTCCCTTCTCCTCATTATTTGCCATTAAGTTCATTACTGCCCTGTGTCTAGTGCCCATACTTTTCCTCTTTTCTTTTCATCATTGATAGAGAATGAGAGACTAAGAGGGAGAGAGTGAGGCCTCTCAGAGAGACAAAGACACAGGTGGTTCTGATTCACTGCTTGGGGTCTTTCCTCCTACAGGGAAGGAACAGGGGCTTGAACTCAGTTCTTTGCATGTGTGCATTTCATGGGGTAAGCCATCCACCCCCAAATATTATTAATAGTGTAAAATGACAAAATACTTCTTGTAATATAATTTGAAATCTACTTACAGTTTTTTTAAAGTAAATTTAGTAAAGGGAAATGTGAGATGCTTTCTTAAAGATTTGATAAATGTTTACTTTTGCCTAATTATTTAGCATTAAAATACAAATAAGAAAATAGTGATCTATTTATGAGTTTTTGAGAGTTTCAAATGTGTTGTAGGTCGATTTTTTTTGGATATGAGTGATGAATTTAGAATATTCTTCTGCAATTTGGGAGGTAGTACAATGGTAGAACATAGGACATGTAAGCTTAAGGTCCTAGGTCAGATCCCCAGTACATATGCTGGAATGATGCCTTAGCTTTCTCTCTCTCTCATTAACAATTAAATACACCTGAAAAAAATCAAATTAATTATATGAGGGTATAATTTTTCATAGATTTGAAAATAATAAGAGAACATATACTAAAATAATATTTATTTTCTCTGTTACGTAATTGATATAATTATTTTCTTTCACATTACAGATTTAATAATCACCATGTTTATATTAAATAATAACTCTAAAGATTATATATTGTAAGATCATAACATCTAATTAAATAGCATATATACATATCATCTAATATTACTAGCAGATACATAATTATAAATAATAATTCATTTTAGTTATAATTCATACTTGGCACTTGGGTTGTTTCCCCTCTTCTCTCTCTCTCTGTCTCTCTCAGAACACTGCTCACTTCTGTCATACAGCGGTGCCAAGTTTGAACCTGGTAGTTCTGAGTCACAGGCAGGAATGTTGCACAAGCCACTGTGCTATTTATGCTGAAAGAGTTCTAATTTTATTAAAATAGAACTGTTCAAACATATTAGTGAAAATATTACTCATAGTGATACTTCTCAAAAAATATATCAATATCATTCTTAAGAAGCCAATTGTTGGGTTAGAGTTTTGACCAAGGACCAGGCAAACATTCTGAGTAAACGTAATAATTTAATACTAAGTGTACATAAGTAAAAACAACCTCAGTGTGTTTTTCTTTTCTTTTCTTTATTTATTTACTTCTTGTTGCCATTGTTGTTTATATTGTTGTTGTAGTTTTTATTGTTGTTGATGTCGTCGTTGTTGGATAGGACAGAGAGAAATGGAGAGAGGAGGGTAAGACAGAGGGGGTGAGAAAGATAGACACCTGAAGACCTGCTTCATCTCTTGTGAAGGGACTCCCCTGTAAGTGGGGAGCCAGGGGCTTGAACCGGGATCCTCCCGCTGGTCCTTATGCTTTGCACCACTTGCGCTTAACCCTCTGCACTACTGCCCAACTCCCTGTCTTTTTCTTTTTTTTTTTTTTTTTTTTTTGGCACCTAAGCTATTGCTGGAGTTCGGTGCCTGCACTACAAATTGACAGCTCCTGGCAGTCACTTTTTTCTCTATTTTATTTATTTTCATTTGACAGAACAGAGACACATTGAGAGTAGAGGGGAGATAGAGAGAGGAGGGGAGGAAGATAGACAACTGCAAACTTGTTTCATGCCTCAGGAAGCATCCTCCCTGCAGAGAGGGAGCAGGGTCTTGAAGCCAGACACTTTGCCCATGGTGATATATGTGCTCAATCATGTTTTTTTGTTTTTTATTTAAGAAAACATTGAAGGCTACATATTTTCTTCTGGAGTAGCTTCATAACAAGGCTATTATAACCCATTCTTTTTTTTTCTTATCTATAAAGTGGAAACACTGACAAGAACATAGGATAAGGGGGTACAATTCCACACAATTCTTACCACCAGAGCTCCTTATCCCATACCCTTCCTTGAAAACTTCCCTATTCTTTATCCCTCTGGGAGCATAGACCCACTATCATTATGGGATGCAGAAGGTGGAATGTCTGGCTTCTGTAATTGCTTCTCTGCTGAAAGTGGGTGTTAACAGGTGGATCCATACTCCCAGCCTGTCTCTCTCTTTCCCTAGTGGGGAAGGGCTCTGGGGAAGTGGGGCTCCAGGACACTTTGGTGAGGTCTTCTGCCCAGGGAAGTCAGGTCGCATCATCAGGAAACCCATGGCTGAAAAAAAGTTAAGATATGAAGCATAACAGATTGTTGACTGATTATGAACCTTAATGTATGAATATTGCAGATGAGATCCAAAAGGCTGAGAAACACATCAAAAAATGCTCCAATTCTCTGATTATCAGAGAAATGCAAATAAAGACAACAATAAGATACCACTTCACTCCTGTGAGCATGTCATACATCAGAAAAGGTAACAGCAGCAAATGCTGGAGAGGGTGTGGGGTCAAAGGAACCCTCCTACACTGCTGGTGGGAATGTAAATTGGTCCAACTGAAATGGACCTACCCTATGATCCTGCATTTCCTCTCCTGGGGATATATCCTAAGGAACCCAACATATCCATCCAAAAAGATCTGTGTACACATATGTTCTTGGCAGCACAATTTGTAATAGCCAAAACCTGGAAGCAACCCAGGTGTCCAATATCTACACAATGGAATAATACTCAGCTGTAAAAAATGGTAACTTCACCGTTTTCAGCCTATCTTGGATGGACCTTGAAAAAATCATGTTGAGTAAAATAAGTCAGAAAAAGAAGGATGAATATGTGATGATCTCACTCTCAGGCAGAAGTTGAAAACAAGATCATAAAAGAAAACACAAGTAGAACCTGAAATGGAATTGGCGTATCGCACCAAAGTAAAAGACTCTGGGGTGGGAGGGTGGGGAGAATACAGGTCCAAGAAGGATTCAGAGGACCTAGTGGGGGTTGTATTGTTATATGGGAAACTGGAGAATGTTATGCATGTACAAACTATTGTACTTACTGTTGAGTGTAAAACATCAATTCCCCAATAATAAAAAAAAAATTAAAAAAGAATATTGCAGATGAAGATTTGCAGTCTTCATTTTGAAAAAAGATACTAGGTCTATCTTAAATATATTCTCAGGGGCTTTACTAGGCCTGAGACTGCCATCTGATATGCAGGTGGACCCAAGTTATTGTCAGGGCAGATGGGGTCATAGTTGGAACAAGAACTAGAAATATAACCCATTCTTATATGGTTTGTTAACTGCTAATTTGAATTGTATGTGTTGACCAAGTGTTCTTTTTACCTCTTTATATAAATCATCTCATTAATTCTTATAAAATATTTTTGAAATGTGTATTTTTACTTTTTTTATTCTTAAAATGAATTTTTTATTCTAAAAATGAAAATTAAAGCAGGAACATTTAAAATATATATGGTTTTGGATATTGGAAGTTTGACTTTGTGGGTAGAGTGTAATACTTTCAAGTTTGAGGCCCCAGGCATGGCATAACATTTGTTGTAGCAGAGCTATTCTCTCTCTCTCTCTTTCATCATTAAAAAGGAAATAAATTTGAAGAATAAAAATAAAATAATTTCTAATATCATTGAGAGAATTAGAGTTTTCTAATTCAGAGTCTCATTTGTTGTTTCTGTATTTCTGATGACCATTCAAACTCTTTACTCACTCCTGTGATTATTTCCTTAACTAGTGTTTGGATGTTGACCTCATTATTTTGTGGTTCAACCTTTGGTGGGCTTTTAGCTGGACTCTTGTCCTGGTTCATTTCTCCAATATTTCTTCTTGTTGGTTGAACCATTTTATATAGTATGTTATGAAGTACGTCTCTTAGTACTTTTCAAATTACTGATCACTATTGCCTGGATTGACTTGCGTCTAAGTAAGGCAATAAAAGAATTCACAGTTGTGGAAATTGACAGTTGTTTCAATAGTATTTTTATCCCTGAGTTGGAGCTCAGTGGTTTAAAAGCCTCTTTTGTTCTTTTCTTCCCTGTAGGCTATGGGAGCCTAAGGGCTTTTAAACTATAAGTAGGCTTCTTAGCTTAATCATTGACTCCTGACCAAGAGATGAAGCAGGGTGGGGGCAGAGATAATCCAAAGAGACTCTCACAGCCCCACCACTAGGTCACCAAGTTATAGATCTTCTCCTGAGTTTCCTGGTTAGTTCTCTGTCCCCTGATGTCAGCACAGGGCCTCCCCCAAGCTGCTCCAGTTTCTGAGGGCAGTAGCAATGAAGACTCACAGTTGCATTTGGTGAGTCTTAGGGGAGTCTTCTCCTGCCTTCAGCCATCTTTTTGTTGGTGAAACAAACTGGAGGTGGTGAAACAAACTGGAGGTGGTCTCTCAACTGGTCAATGGAAGGACTGTTACCAGCCACTTATCTCTCCCTAGGCTCCTCTCTGACCACTAGCCACACGTGTTTGCACTCACCGGTGATTTGGTGGCTTCCTGAAATCGGTCTAGTCCTGCTTTGTTGAGGTTCCAGGTGGTCTCCTTCAATATTCCTAGTGGACCCAGGAGAGGAGAGAGAGGAGAGGAGAGGAGAGGAGAGGAGAGGAGAGGAGAGGAGAGGAGAGGAGAGGAGAGGGCCCCAGCTCCAAAATAAAATAACTCCCAAACTTGTACACAAGTTGGTACCACTGATCTCAAGAGGTCTTACTGTTGTGATCATCTCTACCATAATAAGATCCTTAATGATACATGCTTTCAGTTCTGATAGTCTTTGATCAGGGATTAGCCATAGTTGTTATGAAATTAGTTTTTATGAAATTATGTTATTATATTAGTTATCTTAGTATTATATTAGTTATTATGAAATTAGTTTTTCTTCATTTTAAGTTCAAAGGTCAAAATAAATTAAAGGGAATATGTTGGCGATTCCCTCTCTTAACTGTCTACCTTTGTCTGATAGCACAATGTCATAAGGATTTCTTCCTACTGATGTTTTTTTTTTTTTTAAATTTCTGCTTTCTTTCATTTCTTTGTTCTGATTTTTGTTTGTATGTTACTCTTGCTATTACATCTTTGCAGTTTTTAGAAGTCCTTAGGTCACAGTCCACCATCATCTATTGAGTGGTAATCCTATTGTACTGTACACAGAGTTGAATTGCAGTGGTGAAAACCTAAAATAATATCATAGGACAAAGTCATTTCAATAATAATAAAGTAGAGTTCTGTTTATCTAATGCCACTATAAGCCTGGGGGAAATATGCAGAAGAGAAATGTAATCAGCAAGGTCTGGTGTTATTTCCTATAAATCAATATGGAAAAGCAATGGGAAGAAGCAATGAAAGAGAAAAAGATCTCCTCCCCATGTTTTTTAAGAACAGAATGCACTAGTACAAAATAAATTACATACAATAAAAATGTGCATATATACAATGTTTTATTTCTTTAGTAGTCAAAAATACACAAATTAAAATCATAAGAAGACCTCATTTTACATGCATTTCAAGTTTAATTGACATTTATTTCACTCACAATTCATCACATGAAAGACATGGTGCTAAGAAGTAAGAGAGTTGTCATGCTGGAAATGCAAAGCAAGGTAGCTGTCATAACCAACATGGGAAAGTGGTTGAGGAGAATCATTTCTATAGAGTGAAGGGAAGAAAATAGTATCATAGTTTAAAGGAGATATTTTTAGTTATATAACTAGCCACATGGTAAAATGGTGTAAAGAGAGGCATATGCTCTGAAATATTTTTAGTAACTAGTAAGAGATAGTAACTTAGATATGCAAATCTAACTGAATTTTTTCTTTTTTGCATTTTTAAATCATATTTATTTATTTATTGGATAGAGACATCCAGAAATTGAGAGGGAAGGGGGTGATAGAAAGGGAGAGAAACAGAGAGACACCTGCAGCCCTGCTTCACCCCTCAGAAAGCTTTCCCCCTGCAGGTGACAAACAGGGAGGGGCTTAAACCCAGGACCTTATGCATTGTAATATGTGTGCTCAAACAGGGGCACCACCAGCTGGCCCCCTGAAAAATTTTATGCTTTTAGTCTTTTAAGAGAAAATTAATGATTGTCTTTATATTATTAGGCTAATGCTTACCAACTAAAAAGTGCTCACACACACAAACACGTCTACTCTTAATAGATGGTATTTTTTAAAACCAATCTGGCCTTTTCATGTTAAATGATCAAAATCCATCATTGTGTCGGTCTCATAACAATTTTTATTCTGTCAATAAATTGTAGGAAAAAATGTTAACAGTAATATAAATTAGAATTCACTCAAAGGGTCAGGGTGTGGCATATCCATTTAAGTGCACCTGCCACAGTGCTCGAGGACCCAGGTCCATGCTCCTGGTCACACCTGCAAGTGGGATGGTTCATGGGTGGTGAAACAGTGTTGCATATGTCTCTCTCTCTCTCTCCCTCACTACTATTCCATTCCCTTTTTATTTTTATCTGTATTTACCCAACAAATAAGAAGTAAATCAATAATGAATTTAAAAAAAAACTGAAAAAATAAAAAAGATAAATAAAAGTCAACAATGAAAACAATCAATGAATATAAAATGACATGATCAAAACCAAATTTTAAGAAGATGAATTTTCTTACCCAGTTCCTGATAGACTGTAGAAAAAAGGAGACTGTGTATAAAGGATATTGTCTGTTGTGAGAAAATAAACATCCAAAGAAGGAAAGCAGCAGATGAGTGAAGGTGATGGTGACACTCAGTGTACATGTTGAATATTAACTGTGCAGTCTTCAGCATCTCAGAAGGGATATGTTTGTTGCTCAGAGAAAACAAAGGAGGAGAATAAGGAAGAGTATTTGTTCAGATGAATTTTTTTTTCCTGTAAAGTGTTGAGTAGATTTTTACAATTACATGTTGGAAAGTGCAATTAATCTAGCACACTGGTTAAGAAGTAAACAAAAACAGAAACTGTGTGCCAATAGATATCTAGGGAACCTTAGAATAAAATAAGTAAAAAAAAAAAAAACAGAAAAAACTGTTGATTATGTGGAAAAAAAAAAGCTAACTATTCAGTGTGGAAATGACTTCTGGGAGAAGATGAATATTTTAAAGGATTATATTAACAAAAGAGTAGATAGAATCGGAAAAGAGGAGTAGCAGATGTTAGCTTTTGTTTTCCATTTGTCAGAGCCAGCAAGTCCTGCGTTCTCTACATTATGATTTAAATTCCTATTGCCTACCTACGACTAGGTATCAGGTGTGTGAATTTAATCTCAGTACAGCCCGCTACACCACAAACAAAAAGTAGAACTGTATTCTGGAAGCATTGACACATTAAAAAAAAAAACAAATTCCAGTTTAATCAAATTCTTCTCATAAAATTCATCAATATGAATCGAATATTTTAAATGTGCTTTAGACCTTAAATAACTGAAAAGTTCTTTTATTGAAGATTTGTTCTAGATGCTTACAGTGTACAATACTGAGTTCTGTTATTTATAAAAAACATACAAAATCAGGCAGATAAATATCTTGAAATTATATATATTTACCAGAGCACTACACAGCTCTGGTTTCTGGTGGTGCAGGGAATTGAACCTGGGGCTTTGGAGCCTCAGGCATGAGAGCCTCATTGCATAACCATTATGCTCTCTATGCCCACCCTTAAATTATTCTTGATTGCTGAGTACAGTATTCTTATTTCAAGATCTAGATATCAAATTTGAAGTGCTAGTATTAAAATTTCCTGCATGGACAATGTTTTCTTACATTGTCAACAAAAGGAAATTTGTATCTTTGGAAGTTTCAATCTGTTTTCTAGTTTTGGCACAGCTTCCATTTGAAGGGTTTCTTTTTATAATTACCTTAGTATTGCAGAAATACTATCAAGTTAAACACATTCCTCCAATCCTGTGGACGTTAACTTTTTGACTAAAACCATTAAGGAGAAAAAGAAGAGTCTTTTCAATAAATGACACAAGGGAAATTGGGTTAAAACATGCAGAGGAGGGGGTCGGGTAGTATCACAGTGGGTTAAGCTCATGTGGCTCAAAGCATAAGGACCAGCATAAGGATCCCAGTTTGAGGCAGTATTTTCAAAACCTTAAAAGAAATGAGCAATTTTTAAAAATATTTATTTATTTCCTTTTGTTGCCCTTGTTGTTTTATTGTTGTAGTGACTATTGTTGTTGTAATTGATGTCATTGTTGTTGGATAGGAAAGAAAAATGGAGGAGGGGAAAAGGAAAATAGATACCTGTAGACCTGCTTCACTCCTTGTGAAGCGACTCCCCTGCTGGTGGGGAGCTGGGGGCTCGAACCCGGATCCTTACACTGGTCCTTGTGCTTTGTGCAACCTGCACTTAACCAGCTGTGCTACTGCCCGACTTCCTGAAATGAGCAAATTTTAAAAGAAATTTACAGCTACAACTTACCAAAGCTAACACAATAATTTATAGTAAATTTGAATATCTCCAAATTAATGAATATTCCAACCCCATAGGAAAATAGATGAATTTTATAGGAAGTGAATATACACATCATTTAAGGAGGCAGTGGTGCAGCTGGTTAAGTGCGCGCAGTACAGTGTGCAAGTACCTGGGTTCAAGAACCTCGTCTCCATTTGCAGGGGGGAAGCTTCACGAGTGGTGAAGTAGAGCTGCAGGTGTCTCTCTGTCTCTCTCCCTATCTCCCTCTCCTTTCTCAGTTTCTCTTTGTCTGTCTCTATCTAATAAATAATTTAAATTAAAAATGTTAAAAAAACTACCACATCATTCAAATTCTGTTATTAATATTCTACTACACTTGTTTATCATAGAGCTGTCTAAAAATTCTATATCCAGTCATAAGCCCATCTTATTTGTATGCATTTGATACATTTTCAGACATTTGTGCGATTTCCCTAATTAGCATGAATACCATTAGCTGGACTTCAAATTTTATATTCTTTTTAAAATGACTTATTCTCATGAGAAATTCTCAAAATGAAAAAGAGAGACTAGTGCTCTGCTCAGCTCTGACGTGTAACAGTGAATCTGGGGTCTCTGGGGTCTCTGGTATACATTATCTTTTTTAGATACAGCTTGACTGTAATGAATCATACAAACCCTAAGTGAACATGCAGTGAGTTTTGACAAGTGAATGTATCTCTCTGTCTCTAAACTTTACCAACACAGAAAATATTTCTTATTGTTTCCTTCTAGTCAATCATTATTCCCTCTTCAAATAACCACTCATTCAGCTTTCTAACACAATTTAATTTTAAGCATCCTAGATATATATAAATAAAAAGAACCATATATTACTTGCATTTTAATTAAGCCTCTTTAATTTGGTACAATGTTTTGATATGCATATGTACTATATATAAATACCTTATACCTCTGTGAAGAGACTCATATTTTATTGTATGAATATAGTATAGTTTCTTTATTCTGATGATATCTTGTTATTTCAGTTGCTGGCTATTATTTGTATAATTGATATCAACATCCTTAGAATGTTATATGTAAAATGCATTAAACATGAAGAGAAAAAACATACTTTTGAAGAAAAGAGTTTAGGATGTATTGCAAAGGTTTAAGAACGAACAGACTAAAGAGAAAAAACAGAAATATGGAAAGAGTCACACACACACACACACACACACACACACACATACACGCAAGTGCACTCTCATACACACAGGCACACATTTAAGCATATCATGGAAACTGATCTGTGAGAAAGGTGACAATATATTAGTATTTATACATAGTGAAAACATAGCTACCTTTAGCTATGTCACTGGCATTACTACTCAGATGTATTTTTTCAGTGTTCAATCATCAGATGTATCTTTTTTAATGAACCTTGGAGTTGGAGATTTTTATATGGAATGCTTTCTTTTTCTTCAAGATACTTAGCATTTTGAAAAAAATGATTCATTTTGTTTCATTATTTTTACTAGCTGATTAGTATTCCATTGTGTATACACATACGGCAACTTTATTAGCCACTCACCTGTTGTTGGGCACCTAAGTTGCTTTCAAGTTTGGGTTATTACTAATTGTGCTGCTATGAACATAGGTGTGGATAGATCTCTTTGAGAAAGTTAAATCTGGGATGATCTCACTTGTAGTCAGAATTTAAGAAACAAGAACTGAGAGGGCCAACACAAAATAAAACTTGGAGTGGGTTTGTTTATTGTACCAAAGCAATCCTTTGATTCTGTGGAAGGCTAGGAGTAAGAGGAATTGGGGAGGTGCTGGTGTTTGTTGGTGGAAAAACAACTAATTAGGGGTTAAGAGTATTATGCAGGTATCTATCATGGTGAGATATGAAATTTTACACAATGTCAACAACTATTTCACAAACCATTATCCCATCTTCCTTCCTTCCTTAATTTCCTTCCTTCCTTCCTTCCTTCCTTCCTTCCTTCCTTCCTTCCTTCCTTCCTTCCTTCCTTCCCTCCTTCCATTTTTTTGTTTCTTTGTTTCTGTTTTTAGATAGAGAGTTAGGGCTGGGGTAGATAGCATAATGGTTATGCAGAGTCTTTCATGCCTGAGGCTACAATGTGCAAGGACCAGAGCAAGGCTCCAGGTTTGAGACTCAGGCTCCCCACCTGCGGGGGAGGTCGCTTCACAAGGGGTGAAACAGGTCTGCAGGTGTCTATTTTTGTCTCCTCCTCTCTGTCTTCCCCTCTTCTCTTGATTTCTCTCTGTCCTATGCAACAATGGCAGCAATAACAACAACAACAATATAAACAACGAGGGCAACAAAAGGGAACAGTTAGCCTCCAGGAGCAGTGAGTTTGTAGTGGAAGCACTGAGCCCCAGTAATAACCCTGGAGGTAAAAACAAACAAACAACAACAACAACAACAAAACTGAGACAGAGAGGAGAGACAGCAAGAGCTGCTCTCTCTCTTAAGAGGTCCTCCCATGTGGTGGCTGGGGCTTGACTGAGATCTTTACACAGGGTAAAGTGTGCACTCAAGAAGATGAACTTAGTTATGGTCCTCAATTTACTTATTTATTTATTGCCTCCAGGGTTATAACTGGGGCTCTGTGCCTGCACTATGAATCCACTGCTCCTGGAGGCCATTTTTCCCATTTTGTTGCCCTTGTTGTAGCCCTGTTGTTGTTGTTATTGTTATTGCTATTATTGCCATTGTTGCCATTGCTGTTGTTGGATAGGACAAAGAGAAATGGAGAGAGTAGGGGAAGACAGAGAGGGGGAGAGAAAGACAGACTTCTTTTTTTTTAAAAATATTTTATTTTATTTATTTATTCCCTTTTGTTGCCGTTGTTGTTTTATTGTTGTAGTTATTATTGTTGTTGGATAGGACAGAGAGAAATGGAGAGAGGAGGGGAAGACAGAGAGGAGGAGAGAAAGATAGACACCTGCAGACCTGCTTCACCGCCTGTGAAGCGACTCCCCTGCAGGTGGGGAGCCGGGGGCTCGAACCGGGATCCTTATGCCGGTCCTTGTGCTTTGCGCCACCTGTGCTTAACCCGCTGCGCTACAGCCCGACTCCCCAGAAAGACAGACTTCTACAACCCTGCTTCACCACCCAAGAGGCGACCCCCCCTGCAGGTGGGGAGCTGGGGGTTCAAATCCAAATCCTTGCATGTTTCCTTTGCTTCCTGCCATGTGAGCTTTACCCACTGTTCTATCGCCCACCACCCCACCCCCTCAAATTATTTTCTAACGCCCACCACCCCACCCCCTCAAATTATTTTCTAAATCAACTCCATATTTTGGAATTGATGATCTTTTAAAAATGATACCTATAAACCCAGAGAGAATGTGTCAATAAAACTATGATATTTACCACAAAACCATTATCATGCACACCTCAGAATGTTTTGCTGAGCTCAGAAATCTCACAGCCTTCCAAGGATATTGGGTCGGCAAATAGTATGATTCCTCTGAGCAAGCAGAGGAGAGATAAAGAATAGGAAAGCTATCAGGGGAAGGGATGGATATGGAGTTCTGGTGGTGGGAATTGTGCAGAGTTGTACCCCTCTTATCCTATGGTTTTGTCAGAGTTTCCTTTATATAAATAAAAATTAAAAAAGGGAAATCTTCTTGCATCCCTATTGACAATGGTGTTTCACAAATATTAGCATCTTTTTTTTTAAACTTTATCGATAACATCAATAGTGTTCTGCTCTATTTCAGTCATTCTGAGGAATCCAAATACACAGTACATTCTTCTGGAGCTCAATCCTTGAAAAGAAGATAATGACTGTAAATAAGGAGGAAAGGGAAAAGTTAAAAGGGTTTTCAGGAGCCAAAATATGAAAATAGAAGTGAATATGTGGGACTTGGACATGTATTAAATTTCACACAAAAAAGTGTTATTATAGTTATGTTAATACAAAAGGCTCTCAAACTCCTCTGTTTTCATTATGTTGACACACAGTTATTTATGATTGATGGCTAGTCAGAAAATGAAGCTAGCACAAGTATATTCTGATATATCCTGTAAATATGATATCTAAGTTTAATATATCATATCTACTCGCCTCTTCTCCTTGAGCACTGAAAGTTGCAGTTTTGTAAATGGAAATGTAATTTATTTTCCAATATTGTACTTAGGGTATTAATAGATATTCTATAAATGGACTATATGTCCATAAGTTTGAGAAATGCTCATTATAATAAATGAGTTCACATATTTCAAGATTTCTCAGGAAATTTGCTTTGTTAGGGAGAAAGCAGCAAAATACTCGGAGAAAATATGCAGTTTAGAAGGCAATCAGATGGTCAACAGACAAGATGCTTACACAGGTGGCAATTAGTGCTTTATGGGAACTTAAGTCATTAATGTGTTGGTACAAGAGGCAGAGCTGATGACAGAAAGTGTGGGAAGAAATTCTACTGTGTTAGTCTTTGTGGAATATGTTATAGTTGTATCGCTACTCTCAGATAAATGGAAGACTTTGAAAGATTTTAGAGGAGGAAATAATTTGGGTAACAGATGAAGGATCTGACAACATAAAAAATGACTTCAGTTGTGTAGAGAACAGGAAGAAACATGCATGTCAAGAGAATCAACTAGTAGGTCAATTGAGGTGAAGCATTATTATACTAAAGTGATATCAGGGGCGATGAGCGGCGCACCTGGTTAAGGGCTCACATTACAATGCGCAAGGACCCAAGTTCAAGCCCCTGGTCTCCGCCTGCAGGGGGAAAGCTTTGTGAATGGTGAAGCAGGGCTGTAAGTATCTCTGTGTCTCTCTCCTTTTCTTGCTTCCCTCTCCACTAAGTTGCTCTCTGTCTCTATTCAATACTAAATAATTAAAATAATAAAAAAATAAGAAGTGATATCGAAGTAAGATAAGACCAGGGACTTGTAGTAATTAATGTGTGTGGCCACTAAACATCATTTGATGCATACTCTGAAACCAGAGCTGTTCTGATCAGAGGTATGTAAGAAGTGAACAAATCAGGTATGAAAATTCATACTTTTGTTTTCTTTATTGGGAGGCTAATGGCTTATAGTACAGTTGTTGAAACAAGTATATAACTTCTCATATGCCTGTTATAGGTGCCAACCACACAATCACATCTCCAGCTCTGATCATACAGCAGGACCAATACTGTCTCCCTTCCCCTCCTTCCCCAGAGTCCTTAGCTTTTGTGCAATACACCAATTTAATGTTTATATTCTACCAGGTATAGAGAGATGAGAATGTAGGAGATCAAACAGACTTAATAAGTAAGTATTACAGTTTAATGGAATGATAATAATAACTGTGTAAAATAAGCCTTTGAATTAGATTTAATATTTTTTCTTTTTTATTTAAGAAAGGATTAATTAACAAAACCACAGAGTAGGAGGGGTACAACTCCACACAATTCCCACCACCCAATCTTCATATCCGACCCCCTCCCCTGATAGCTTTCCCATTCTCTATCCCTCTGGGAGCATAGCCCCAGGGTCATTGTGGGTTGCAGAAGGTAGAAGGTCTGGCTTCTGTAATTGCTTCCCCGCTGAACATGGGTGTTGACTGGTCAGTCCATAATCCCAGTCTGCCTCTCTCTTTCCCTAGTAGGGTGGGTCTCTGGGGAAGCGGAGCTCCAGGACACATTGGTGGGGTCTTCAGTCCAGATTTAATATTTTAAAACACATCAAATTAAAGTCCTTGGTTATTTTCAGCATCAGAGCAAAGGACTTGCATCTTCATGGCCCAGAGAAGCCAAATTTAATCACATAAATCAAAGCTGAGCATTACTCTGGTAGCTCATATATTCATAATATATATGCATATATGACAAATATGTAGAATGGAAAGGATAATGGATGACAATTAAGACCTAAATGAATGCAAGATATATATCTGTTACATATATATAATATGTATATATATATATATATATATATATATATATATTACATGCAGTTGAAGAAAAAGGTGAATACATATGTTACATAGAGTGAAAAACAAAGAAGGAAATAAATGAAAAAAACATGAAAGAGAAGCTAGTTGAATAAATGTTAATAAATCAAGAGCATTCTTGATATTCTTCCAGAGTTTGACTTTTATCTGTTCCTATTCATTCTGTTACTTCAGTCTTCATTTTCACTTTCCCATAATTCCAAGTGATGTGCAGCTGTATATCAACTAGTGATTATTGGGGGGGGAAATCTTGCCATTTTATAAGCTAAGTGCCACAGATTCTGCACCTAAGACAACACAGACCATTTTGCATGATTTGCATTGGTAAGGTGCCTCTAACTATTCCTTAGCAATTTGATTTTCTTTTCAGTCATGAGAAAAAATTACTACTAAAGAGTCTGTTAGAGATAATACTTGATTCCTCAGAAGATGCTAAAATAAAGTTTTAGGTGGGGAAAATTCACCTGGGAAGTGGAGGTTGGATGAGAGGAAGAAGAAAAGTCATAACACAATCTCTACGTACTTTGGGCCAACTCAGCAGGAAACACAAATTAAATACCACCTAGGACATGTTCTGCATTGGGCATTACTGATAAGTTGTACATTTGGCATCGGCAGTAGGTATTCATTTATTTCTAGGAAGATCGTTAATTTTTCTTCTTTTCTAGTTGATTTCTTTATTTATTAAGCAAAGTTTCAAATGCTAATATTACATTATCCATATATAAACAAAGTTGGGCAACCTCCTATTAAAGAAATGATTTCTAATTTCTGTGTAAAAAATTTGTAGACGGTGAGTATTTCTTGTCATTTTATTGGTGGCTTCAGCCCTCCTTAGCAATACACCCACTGAGACACATCACAGGTTGTCTGGCTTCAAAGATCCTGGAAGCAGTGGCCCAGAGGTCACATAGCTGCACAACCTGAACAGCAATGTCACACTCTTTTTTTTTTTTTTTTTAATTTTTTATTTAAGAAAGGATTAACGAACAAAACCATAAGGTAGGAGGGGTACAACTCCACACAATTCCCACCACCCAATCTCCTTAACCCACCCGTTTTCATGATAGCTTTCCCATTCTCTAGCCCTCTGGGAGCATGGACCCAGGGTCATTGTGGGTTGCAGAAGGTAGAAGGTCTGGCTTCTGTAATTGTTTCCCCGTTGAACATGGGCGTTGACTGGTCAGTCCATACTCCCAGTCTGCCTCTCTCTTTCCCTAGTAGGGTGGGTCTCTGGGGAAGCGGAGCTCCAGGACACATTGGTGGGGTCTTCAATCCAGGGAAGCCTGGCCAGCATCCTGGTGACATCTGGAACCTGGTGATTGAAAAGAGAGTTAACATACGAAGCCAAACAATTTGTTGAGCAATCATGGATCCCAAGCTTGGAATAGTGGAGAGGAAGTATTAGGGAGGTACTCACTGCAAACTCTAGTGTACTTCTGCTTTCAGGTATATATTTTGCAGTAGTTTATGGATACGTGTGAACATAAGCTCTCTCTCACAGAAACTGGTGTATATCTAGGTTATGGGACTTTGTTAGAAGGTGAACCACCTGAGATGAAATTAGAGTGTACTATAAAAGGAAAGGTCTCACCCAAGTAATGAAGCTGAAGGGTTGTCATTCCACACGTGAAGTCTCTGGACACAGTCTGAGTCCAGAGCATGTTGAGGTGGCAATCGTTGCATTGGTTAGGTTGTGATCGGTGGATGCAATATTATTTGGTATGGATTGGGAGAGGCATACGGGAAAGTGGGCCCTATCCAAGGGTTCTAGGACTGGGGGAATTAGGGGCTCTATAGTGGAGATGTGAGGTTCCTGCGTCTTAGGGTTCAAAAAGACAATTGATAGTTAATGTTATCATCACATTATTTGGTAATTGAGCTAACTTTGAAAAGTCCTTTTGTTATGGTTTGCTGTACAGTATCCAGTATCTTGTATATAGCTGTGCTATTGGATGCTTCTAATCTACTTGGTCTAGGCTTTTGAGAGAGTCCGCATATCAAATACACAGCCTATATATTAAAAAGATTCATTTTGTGTTTTGAGAAACTTTGAGACGTACAACTGATTTTCCCCCTCTCCTATTAATTAACTACTGATTTATATGTCTACATTTTGCTAGGAGTGTACATAAACACCATTCCCACCACCAAAAGACTGTGACCCATCCCTCCCACCCACTCCCACCCCCCACTGTCCCAGGAAGCTGCATTTCTACCCCTCACCACAGGGTTTTTACTTTGGTGCCCTATTTACAATTTGATCAGGTCCTGCTTTTAGTTTCCCTTTCAGATCTTCTTCCTCAACTTCTGTTGATGAGTGGGATCATCCCATACTCATCTTTATCTTTCTGACTTAGCTCACTTAACATAATTCCTTCTAGCTCTGTCCAAGATGGGTCAGAGAAGGTGGGTTCATTGTTCTTGATAGCTGCATAGTATTCCATTGTGTATATATACCACAGCTTTCTCAGCCACTCATCTGTCGTTGGGCACCTGGGTTGCTTCCAGGTTTTAGCTATTATGAATTGTGCTGCTATGAACATAGGAGTACACACATCTTTTTGGTTGGGTGTTATGGAGTCCTTGGGGTATAACCCCAGGAGAGGAATTACTGGATCATATGGAAGGTCCATGTCTAGCCTTGTGAGAGTTTTCCAGACTGCTCTCCACAGAGGCTGTACCAATTTACATTCCCACCAGCAATGCAAAAGGGTTCCTCTGTCCCCACATCCTCTCCAGCATTTGTTGCTGCTGTCCTTTTTGATGTATGCCATTCTTACAGGAGTGAGGTGGTATCATAGTGTTGTCTTAATTTGCATTTCTCTGACAATCAGTGACCTAGAGCAGTTTTTCATATGTTTGTTAGCCTTTTGTATCTCCTCTGTAGTGAATGTTTTGTTTATATCCTCTGCCCATTTTTGGATGGGGTCATTTGCTTTTTTGGTGCTAAATTTGCTGAGCTCTTTATATATTTTGGTGATTAGTTTCTTGTCTGATGTCTGGTATGTGAAGATCTGCTCCCATTCTGTGAGGCGTCTCTTTGTTTGTTTAATAGTTTCTTTGGCTGTGCAGAAGCTTTTCAGTTTGATGTAGTCCCATTGGTTTGTTTCTGCTTTAGTCTTCCTTGCAATTGGGTTTGATTCATCAAAGATGTCCTTGAGGTGTAGGTGGGAAACTGTTTTACCAATGTTTTCCTCTAAGTATTTGATTGTTTCTGGTCTGACATCTAGGTCTTTGATCCATTTGGAGTTGATTTTTGTTTATGGTGAGATAAAGTGGTTCAGTTTCATTCTTCTGCAAGTTTCAACCCAGTTTTCCCAGCACCATTTATTGAAGAGAGCCTCCTTTTTCCATTTAATCCTTTGGGCCCCTTATCAAAGATTAGATGCCCATAGGTGTTGGGATTTATTTCTGGGCTTTCAATTCTGTTCCACTGGTCTGTGTGCCTATTTTTGTTCCAGTACCATGCTGTTTTGATGATGATGGCTTTATAATAAAGTTTGAGATCTGGGAGTGTGATGCCTCCATTTCTGTTTCTTTTCCTCAAGATGGTTTTGGCAATTCTAGGTGTTTTCAAGTTCCTGATAAGTGATGTCACACTCTTAATGTCTATGGCCTCAACAGAAAAACCACATTGACCTTTCCCTGACTTTTCTGGAGTTTTAGGCAACTGCCCCATAGCCTACAATGTCATGTTTCAATAAATTTCAATTACAACCAGTAATTGGGTGTAGACCCAAGCATGGTCTACATCTGTAGTGAACCTCTGTCGTTAGAGTTTGGGGGCGCCATTAGCCAGGCTAGCTTCACGTGCGTAGACAGAGACTCGTGGACACACGGCTGGGCAGAGAAGCTGTATTTCTTTATTCACGAGCAACGATTCAAAAACTAACCTAAAACTAATCACCACACAGATCTATCCTGCATCTTTCTCCTCCGTTGGCCCCGTCAGGAACTCAGGAAGTACGTAGGATAGGGGGTGGGGAGAAGGGAGTAGCAGGAAAACTAGCAAGGACTAAACCAAATCTCCCGGCAGGGGAGTGAGACCAAACCAATGTGAAGCATAGCAACAAACCTCAGTCACTACTGAAGGTAGATCACCACTACTGCTACTATATACAGAATCTAACTTTGATCCAGGCTTCAGTGGCAACTCCCTCCTGTCTGCTACATTGCTGTCAGAGAAACTTGTGGACCACCCCCCTACTCTGACCATTTCCTTCCTGTTTTCATTATGGCAAGACTGAGTTGTCCAGTGACAGAGGAATTTATGCCAGTATCTTGAATGCTTTGTGTTTTTCTTTTATACAGTTGATGCTTTGAGATGGGTATTAAAAGGATAATACAAAGTTATTCACTTTATGGCAACTGATGCATGTCCCTTATTATTCCTCCAACCCAGTCCTCACATGACTGGGAGAATTTTTCCTCACTAATGATTTTTTGTTTATTATTATTATTGATTTAATAATGATCGGCAAGACTGGAAGATAAGATGGGTATAATTCCACCCAATTCCCATCACCAGAGTTCTGTATCCCATATCCTCAGTTGGAAGCTTTCCTATTCTTTATCCCTCTGGGAGCATGAACCCAGGGTCATTATGGGGTACAGAAGGTGGAAGGTCTGGCTTCTGTAATTGCTTCTCCACTGGACATGGATGTTGGCGGGTCGATCCACACTCCCAGCCTGTTTCTATCTTTCCCTAGTGGGGCAGTGCTCTGGGGAAGTGGGGGGTTCCTAGATACTTTGGTGAGGTCATCTGCCCAAGGAAGTCAGGTTGATGCCATGGTAGCAACTGCAACTTGGCGGCTGGAAAGTATTAAGATATAAAGCAGAACAAATTGTTTAATAATCAGGAACCTAAAGATAAGACTATAGTATATATGATTTGATTATGGGAAAAGCTAGGAAGTCAATTTTAGGTATATTCCAAGGGCCCCACGTCTTTAATATTTTTGCCTGAGCCCAACAGCCTATCATGCAGGTGGTTTAAAGGTAATGTCTGGAAAGATGGTTTGGAGAGTCAGTGTCAAAATTATAAATAGGAATAGGAAGTTGTATCAAGGAAGAGACTAACTCCCAAATCTCTGGGAAAAGTGTATAATTACCACTAGCTGTAAACCCCACCAATCTGATCTTGGGCCCATATTCAGCACAGGATATGGGCCTGTATAGTCTCTGCATCCCTGTATGTTTTGCAAGGCCAACTCTGAGGGAGGCTGAAGTGATATCGTTGCTCATGACAATTAGCATTCATATAGTGAGATAATCAACTACCAAGTTAAACTAAAATTCAAAACCATTCTTCCCTCCTCTTTCAGAGACTGCTAGCTGAGGAAAGCTGAAGTGCTGCATGCCATATTGCTTGGGAGTTATTTTCCTGCTCCTGCTTATTTAGGTCTTTATCATTTAGCCTACAATGAGTCATTGTTAGGTCTTCAGGACCACATGACTTGAGTTGTATGCCAGGCCCTACTTGATGATGGCAGCTTGAGGCACGTAGCTATTTAATGCCCATGGTCAAGTCTCCCATATGTGTGAAGGCACAGAGACAAGCTGAGTCCTTTTTAACAACGTATATACTTCTCTGATGAGTATTTTATGGTCTGGATTGAGAATCTCAGGGCCGTGTCACAGCGTTTCTAGTGTAGCTTGCAAGAAACACTGCATGTAACCTCTTCCTCATTGATGCCAAAATCTTGATAAGATTTGCCAAATTAAATGATTCCAATTTCAGAAAAATTTACACAAGCCTTGGGCCCACTCCAGTGGTGATCTTTCACACCTTAAGACTCAGTCATAGACATTAATATTTTGCATTGCTTGGTGTATGGGCACCTATTTTTAGTCCCCAGAATCTGAAGAGGTCTACCAAGAATTGCATTTGCTTTTTTTCCATGGGCAACATCATGTGCAGTAATTTGTCTTTTGCTTGGAGATTATGCTGTGGTATACCCTGACCCTTAAAATCTTAAAAATGTTGTGGATATGATAGACCCACAGGATGAATTTTCCACTTCTACTGTGTTATGTGTCTTACCAAAACCTCTATTCTGTTCAGTTTTTAGTCATTTTACGTAATCAATACAAAGTCATTAATGAAAGATCAATTTGTTGTTCTGCAATGCAATCAGACAGTCCATTCATTTGTATTATAGTATGACAGAGGACAGAAAATTAATAACACCTTCAGGAGAAAAGAGAATTTATACATTGGTGTCTGTTTCAAAAAAAGCTTATTGTGAATGCTAAAGTGTCTTGATTTCTGATAATAATGGAAAATATATTAGTTGCCAATATAATGGCTAATGCTATGTGCCTTGGGACCCTTCTAATTTTGTTTATTATTTGCCCATGTGTGTAAAGATGGAGAGAGAGAGAGAGAAAGAGAGAGAGAGAGGAGAGAGAGGAGAGAGAGAGACTAGAGCAGTACTAAGGGTCAATTTTTGGAGCTCATGCTTGCAGGTTCTAAACTCTACTGCTATGCCACCTGCAATACCTAAAGGTCATTAATCACACTACACAAGGTTCACATCTAACTTGTTGGATGCAGGCAGAGGATACCCACTAGGTTTAACTTGAAGTAGAAGATATAATTATTCAACTTGGTTTATCTTGTTTCTGCAGGCATAACTGATGATTCAATTGTATACATAGTAGGAACTTACACACCGGAATCCTTGAACCATTAGGGTGATACTAACTTATGCTAAACTCTTGACTTAGGAGGTGATATACATATACATATACATACACATACACATACACATACACATACACATACACATACACATACACATACACATATTTCACTATCTTGTTTGGGTGTGAGTAACCACAAAAACTTATACTTGGGCTTAACCCCTTAAAACAATTAGTATTCTACAGACTAATAACTTCATCTGGAAATTATTCCAACTTTCAAGTATTTTGGTAACCAGTTATATGCTTGGGGACCAACAAAATGATCAGCCATTGTCTTTGTAAAATTCAAGTATGCGCTGTTACTTTGTAAATGTTCAGATATCTCTTTGAGTGAATACTGGGGAGGTCTTTTATACTTACTATATTGTCGGATCCTTCATCCTAAGCACCACCTATCTGTATCTTCAGTCAGTGGATTTCAGGATGTTCAGCTGGCTCAGCCATAAAAACAAGACAAGAGGTTGCAACGGAGGAATAGCCTTCAGACACTCATTCTTCCAGTTTTTAATATTATTTTTATTATCTTTATTTGTTTATTTATTGGATAGAGACAGCCAGAAATCCAGAGGGAAGGGAGTGAAAGAGAGGGAGAGAGACAGAGAGACACCTGCAACACTGCTTCATCACTTGTGAAGATTTTCCCCCTGCAGGTGGGACCAGGGGCTTGAACTGAAGTCCTTGCACACTGTAATGTGCGCTCAATCCAGAGCCTCCACCTGGTCCCTAGTCTTCAGTTTTTATTTAACCTTCTCTGGATCAGATGCTTTTGGCTAACACCTTGACAATGTGAATCATCACAATTGTGACTTCCTGACATTTGAAATTTAAGTAACTCCACTTGACTCTGTTGCTTCTGGGTCCTACCATTCCTGTTATATCTGTAGAC